>NW_023996784.1:0-32643 GCF_015586225.1 Lucilia sericata
TGTTGTTTTATGTTTGAAAAAATTGTTGTGTTTTATGGCGTTTGGTTTTCCACTCAAATCAAGCAATATTGTTGTTATTTTTATTTTGATTTTCTTTTTTCTTAAATTTTTAATGGCAACATGAAACTTCGCAGTTGTTTTAAACAACAATACAATTTTTTGATAAATTGACAAACAAATTTCTAGGTATTTGTTGTTAATACTATATTTATTTTTCAGGTTTCGTTATTTTCTTTTAAAAACATTATTTTTTGACACTTTCAAAACACCTTATTTTTCACTTTTTGTTGTTTTTGTATTGGCTGCAGGTATTTTAAGAATAGATTTGAACAGAAAATTCTGAAATTTCAGTTAATTATTTTAAAATAATTACTTGTTCACTTTTTTTATATTTGTAACAAATAAAAATTACAATATTTTTTGGTTGCAGTTAAAAATTTCATAAATTTTTATAATTATTATTTTTGTGGTTTGGCTTTTTTAATTAATTAATTATTTACTTTGTTTTTATTTTTATTTTCTCTTATATATTTATTTATTTGTATTTGTTTTATATATTTATGGTTTTATTATATATTTCTTAATCATTTTACATACACATTGTATTTTTTATTTCATTTATATTTCCATATAAAATATATTTGTTCTTTATTTAAATTTTGTATTGTTTTAAATTGTATATATTCGATGCGCTGATGATGTATGAGACGCGCTTTTCATTTGCAGTTCGTTGTTCGTTACAACTTATACGCCGTGTAGCACTAAATGAACTGATCTATAATGTGTTTTGTATTGCTTCTGTTAGCTTACTCACTCAGCGATCATTGAGAATATTTCCATTTAACACATGTGTGTGTGTGTGCCCGTAAGCTTTTATGGAAAGCTTTTTCTGTTGTTGTTTAAAATAATCTCTTAAGCTTGTGGAATTCTCTTTGGAAAATAGTTTTTCATTATTTAAGTCAGCTGCTTAATATGATCAGTTTTTATCTAATAATTTGCTACATTACACAGTGGGGCAGAAGAGATATTTTATACTTTATTGTTAATAACTTCCACTGGGATAGCGGTATTATCACAATCGGTACCGGCATTATTACAATTTTGTGTATATAAATCCAATTAAAAATAAAATTACCTCTTAAACTAGGATCAGAGCACAGCTTCCATATAAGGTCCACTTTCAAAAATAACTCGTAAATTAATTCGTTTCGAATTTTAATCGGATATCATCTCATATTGGCAATAGGTCCCATATAAGGTCTTGTTTTAAAATAAATTAGTCAAATCGTAAAAGTTCACTTCCGAAAATCACTTAGTCGTTATAAGCAGCAAACCAAAATGATTCGAATTTTAATCGGATATTGGCCATAGCTCTCATATAAGATCTAACTTGTTTTAAAATAAATCTGTCATTTCTAATCGTATATCATATATTCGAGTAATGAAATTGAACCCATAAAAAATATGGAGCACATTCGATTTTTATAATTTTGGAAAACATTTATGTTCTTAAACACATGCTTACCTCTTATAATTTCCGAGTTGTAGGCATTTGAATATTAAAATTTACCTTGTTCGTCCTTTTTTTAAATATGGCTTCAAATTGTTTTCTTAGTTAGGCAAATAAATTACCAAAAAAAAAATTAAGAATAAATTTATGGATCCAATTTTCAATTAAAAAATTTCATGATTTGCTGTTTTTTGGATGAAAAGAAGCCTTAACTATTTTCTTACTAAAAATAAACTTTCCTAAGAACACTTTATATTTGTATGTTTTTCTGAAAGGTATCTTTATATAATTTTCCGGAGCAGAGAAATTAATTTTGAATACTTTGTTCTGAAGTGAAGTCATGTATTCCAGAGAGAGAACGATCTGCATGAATCTGCAAATAGTGTTCGGACAGGGTAATTTCTAGGTTATAGTTTGGTGAAACAAAACTTCACAACCACTCTTAAATCAATTACTATTCTTAGAGTTTTTAACTGGTCTGGCAGCATGTGGCGAAATGATTTTGACATTCATCGGTCAATGATTTCCTGTGAAGTTCAGTTAGTCCAACTAGCAGCTAGATGGAACTTTTTTGGTGGCATGGAATGCTGATTATTACCTTGTTTGATGGATATTAGAGATCGACCTAGATTCAGCATCTTGGACGGACTTAACACATGACTTCTAATGCTTTGTGTTGTACTGTGGCCTTCGGTAGGTTAGTGGTTAGTGTTCTAGTCTGGTAGGCCGGAGGTGGTCGGGTGAGTTCGATTCCCACCTGAGGCACTGTTTAAGGAGCGCACAACAGGCCCAATAGAGACCTAGTATAACTAACTAACTAACTAACTAACTAACTAACTAACTAACTAACTACTAACTAACTACTAACTAACTAACTAACTAACTAACTAACTAACTAACTAACTAACTAACTAACTAACTAACTAACTAACTAACTACACTACTAACTAACTAACTAACTAACTAACTAACTAACTAACTAACTAACTAACTACTAACTACTAACTAACTAACTAACTAACTAACTAACTACTAACTAACTAACTAACTACTAACTAACTAACTAACTAACTAACTACTACTAACTAACTAACTACTAACTAACTAACTAACTAACTAACTAACTAACTAACTAACTAACTAACTAACTAACTAACTAACTAACTAACTAACTAACTAACTAACTACTAACTAACTAACTAACTAACTAACTAACTAACTAACTAACTAACTAACTAACTAACTAACTAACTAACTAACTAACTAACTAACTAACTAACTAACTACTAACTAACTAACTAACTAACTAACTAACTAACTAACTAACTAACTAACTAACTAACTACTAACTAACTAACTAACTAACTAACTAACTAACTAACTAACTAACTAACTAACTAACTAACTAACTACTAACTAACTACTAACTAACTAACTAACTAACTAACTAACTAACTAACTAACTAACTAACTAACTAACTAACTACTAACTAACTAACTAACTAACTAACTAACTAACTAACTACTAACTAACTAACTAACCTAACTAACTAACTAACTAACTAACTAACTAACTAACTTAACTAACTAACTAACTAACTAACTAACTAACTAACTAACTAACTAACTAACTAACTAACTAACTAACTAACTAACTAACTAACTAACTAACTAACTACTAACTAACTAACTAACTAACTAACTAACTAACTAACTAACTAACTAACTAACTAACTAACTAACTAACTAACTAACTAACTAACTAACTACTAACTAACTAACTAACTAACTAACTAACTAACTAACTAACTACTAACTAACTAACTAACTAACTAACTAACTAACTAACTAACTAACTACTAACTAACTAACTAACTAACTAACTAACTAACTAACTAACTAACTAACTAACTAACTAACTAACTAACTAACTACTACTACTAACTAACTAACTAACTAACTAACTAACTAACTAACTAACTACTAATAACTAACTAACTACTAACTAACTAACTAACTACTAACTAACTAACTAACTACTAATAACTACCTAACTAACCTAACTAACTAACTAACTAACCTAACTAACTACTACCTAACGAACTAACTAACTAACTAACTAACTAACTAACTAATACTAACTACTAACTAACTAACTAACTAACTAACTAACTAACTAACTAACGAACTAACTAACTAACTAACTAACTGACTAACTAACTAACTAACTAATACACATTTCTCGCCAGTAATGATGTACGCAAATAATCGAAGAAACATTCTCTGCGCTTCATTTGAACTTTTTATACCCTACACCACCATAGTGGGAAGGTTATTATGCGTTAATGCTGATGCTTTAGCTTGTGCACACGCTACAGGGCGCAATTTTCAATATAATGTGATGAAATTTGGCAAATTTCTTCTCTAGATCCAATTACCAAAAATGAAAATGGTTGAAATCGGTTTATTGTTTCATCTAGCTCTTAATGCTAACAACAATTAAGCTTTTTTCATCCCTTTCTTGTTTATAATATGTATAGTATATCAGATGAAGAGTAAGCCATTACTAGACTCCTTATAACTAATGCGATCGGCTTGTTGTTGTCATTGAAAAGTAATTTCATGTATCAGTGCAAGTTTTTAATAGGTTTTTGCTGGGATATGCATCAAATGATCAAAAACCTAAGACAATTTATAGAACTCCCTGCATTTACGTCATTTTTGTTCGTCTGGCTGCTGTTGCAGCATGAAATATTAACATTAAAAAAGTTTTTTTTTTACTTAATAGCAAAACTTTTCTTGCTATAATTATAATAATTATCATAAACTTTATTTCTCTTCTACAAATAGTAAATAAACATATGTTTTTTATCACAGTTTGATTTGTTTAGTGTTTCTCTTAAATCATTAATCTCTTACGCATTTTCAGCAAAAGAAAAAAAAAAGAAAATTAAATGTGAAAAGTAAACAACTCTCCGGGTAACAGTTTATAAATGTGTGTAAAAATTCACTCTCTCTCTCGATTCTTTATAAAATAAGTTTATATTTACATATTTTAATAGTTATATGTTTCTTGTTGTTATTTTTATTACATTTTCCATGTAAACTTTTGTAAACAGAAAAGTTTTCTTTTTCAGACCACAACATATGAGTGCAGAAGTGGAAATGAAAGAGAGTGAGAGAAAGTAAGAAAGGAAGATGAAAAACTTTTAAATAAACAGTAATTTATTGCAATTGTCTACATGTCTGTGGGGGTAAGTGTGTAAGTGGGTGAGTGTAAAAAACCACAAGGAAGATAACAAAAACAACAGTAAATAGCAATTTAATAAAACTGCAACAATAACAACAACAGCAGCAGCATATGATGGTGATGACGATAATGATTATCATTGTAATTAGCTTTAAGTAGAAGAAAAAGATAAACTTTATTTACGCAGTTTTGCAGTGCACTCGTACACATCTGTACATAATGTATTACAAGTGGTAAACAAACAAATACAGCAATAATATAAACAAATGGGAAAAGGAAATGGTTAAGGAAAATACTTTTCCTATGCCCTACATCCATACATTAGTGCTTGATAGTAATTAAGTGAGGCAGTTTTATTTTAGTCACTATGAGGTGGTTTGAAAAGTTCACTAATAAGGATGTTCATAATTATGTTCCAGCAGCAAGAGCAAATTAATTAAGTATTACAGTTTCCGTTAGAAAAGTACTAAAGTACTAATTGAAATTATATCCATAAGCCTTTGTGTGTTTATAATAGAGTTTTTGCTTAAACATTTATTTTAAATTTATGTTTATTTAAGAGTGTTGTTCGAGTATTCTAGAAATCCCATGCTCCAGTACCTCATATTTGAAGCACATTAAGCCTCCTCAAATTATGGTAACTGCTTTCTTGTACGATATTCAAAAAGTGCATCATTAATTTTAATGGTGTTCTTTCCAGCCACAATAATTGCGCGCACAGTTGTTATCGTTAATTTTTTTCTCGGTTTAAGGATTCATAATAATATTTCATGAGGTTTATTATTTACATCTTGAGTGTAAACAGAAAATACAATTTAATAAAAAATGGAAAGTGCATTTCAGAAAAATGTTTGTTAAGAAAAATTTAAGTGTTTCATGTTGTTTATATGTACATTTCAGTTTATAATTACTCTAGTGTGTATATTTTACAAGTATGTGCTTGTACATTATACAAACATATGTACTATATACCCTGCAGTTCGGAGTCGTCACCCTGATCTCTTTCTATTCTCTTACCGATAATACGGCCTATGGACGAGTTTTAATGTAACACAATGGCTGTGTTCTTTAGGATAAATGATAAAAGAAATACACTGTCTCCTTATAAAACTGCTGGGTATTTATATACTACATTTTAAATTGCTTTTAACATACATTCCCTAAGTAATATTTATTTTAATTGAAGATTTATTTTATAGACTTTTGAGATTACTAGTGACGTCACTAAAAACCTATAATTTTCCTCAATTGAATATGATGAATCAAAAAACAAGATACATGCTTTCATAACACAAAACACATAATTATTAGAAAGATGTTGTTCAAATGTTTTGAGTTAGATGAGAACATTTAAACTTTGAAACTTTTCACGGAAGTTAACATGTACTCAAAGAAATTAGGATATTTATGTTCTAAATATTAAGGGTCGGTTTCAGAGTGTAAGTTAACAGTAAAAACTCAAATTTTCTAAGACCATAAGTAATTCTATGGAATCAGTTTTTGGCAAACTATTGGCTCAGGAAATTGAGGTTGAGGATTAACCCCGCAAACACTTTTTACTTTTTAGAAAAATATAAAAAATCCCCAACCACCATGGCTGGATTGTAAAGTATTCAAGGCAAACCAAATACATATGTTCCTTGTTGGTTAAGCAAGTGTGAAAACTTAATCTTTAGAATCGAAAGAGTTGGGAACTCTCAGCCTAAAAGACATTTCGGAGTATAGGGGTTTAAAGAATTGAAGTAATCATTGGTCATAAGAGATTAACTTGTCTGGTGAAAAGCTGTTTTACTCAAAACCTATTTGACCAGTCTGAAGTAAACGCTAGAGGTACCTATATTAAATGTAGTTCTCATAAGTCGGATTTTAGACTCAGAAAGATGGCCGAATTAAAAGTTGAAAGCATTAGTCGTGTTTGCATCTTATAAAAGTTAGGATAGGTTTCTTTCCTGGCTAACATTTACGACATTGACATGGTCATAAAAAGAGAATTATGTCTTAATTAAGACGTCAAGAATGAATAGTTTTGCATAGTATTAGGGCCTTTTTAATTGCATACACCTCTGATGACTCTGGTGACAATGAGTTCCAAAGTATCAGAGGAATATCTGTAGGGCTAAATGAACTGATAGTAGTTAGGAATCGAACCCACCACCTCCGGTCTACCAGACATGAACACTAACCACTAACCTACCGGAGGCCATACAACTGATAGTAATATATTTGTTATATAGAATCAATAAGGTGTATGCGGAGCTCAACCTTTCCGCATACCAAAATTAATGTGTCGGATTTTATACCCTACACCGCTATAGTGGGGAGGGTATTATCCGTTTGTGCTGGTATTTGTAACACCCAAAATTATTGGTCCTACCTACACCTACCTTAAAGTATAACAATCGAATAAATTTTTATGTCGATTTAGACATGTCCATCTGTCTGTGTGTCCATGTATACCTTGTGTGCACGAAACAGGTCGCAATTTTTAAGTTAATTTGGTGAAATTTGGCACATATTCTTCTTTTGACCCGCTTGAAAAATAATTAAAATCAGTCCGTTATTTCGCCTAACCCTCACACAACCGTAATGCCCAAATAAAGCTTTTGAGCTCTTAATTACTTTAAAGTTTCTAGTTCCTCTACAAAAATCGGCAAATTTTAGTTTTATATAAGTCTATATGATACTGCAGATTAAGATCGGGTCTGATTTAAATGTAGACATTAATGTCTCTACCAAAATATAAAAGGATAGGTCTATATTCACCCTTTCACCAATTTGTTAAAATACCAGTCTTACCACAGCGTGTTCTCAGAGAGTAAGAAGGAAGTATCAGCACTTTGATGGATATTGCCTTTCGATGCACCAAATGCAACTGCACTGTTACCGTACAACTCTAGTGTCTTTCAGGCTGAAATATCGCGATAATATCAGCTAGTAGAGTACTACATGACCTCAATATTCGAGGAAACATAGGAATTTTTGTCGTTAGGCAAGCGGCATTCTTATACTACCACTTCCCTATTAGTTAAACAATGCAAGAAAGATTTGTCAAGGCTCGCCTGTCTGACATTACCCTTGTTTGGGTCCCTGCGCATAGATAGCAGTAATAACAAGATACTGGGTGCTAGACAGACATGCAAGTCGTTTTGGGCTTCAATGAACACTGTCGCAGTTGCAAAGACAGGGAAAAGGAAGATATGGTCTTCCATCTTCTCTGCGAATGGCCCTGCTTTATCCGTTAAAAGAAACCGTTTTCTTGACAGTTTCTAGCAATCCTTGGTGAGATATCTGGATCTAAGCTTAATGATATCTTGAGATTTCTCACTGCTACAGGCTGGATCTAATACTATACAATATTACTACTGACGAGAGGAGTGTCCGATCAAAACGGAGTCTCTTTGACTCTACTTGACTTTTCGCTCACAGCGATGTAACACGTTAACCAACCAACCGTTACCGGATCAACAGAGGTCATTCCATTAGTGAGGTTGTTCATTATTGCCCAGGAATGCTTCAGACATGATCTGAAGATTGCCGGATAGGAAGCAAGAGGACTGCGATGGTCAGAGAGCAGATAGCTCAAGTACTTGCGCAAAATGCTTGTACATGGACCTTTGCAAGTCACAAAGGGGCGGTGGTGAATCGTGTCTAATTCTCCGTGTATCACCATACTATAGAGCAACATATACGTATACGTATATGTAAAATGTAAAATGTTTGGACGCAGCATAGTGCTATTAAACTGTTTTAAAAGAAAATTACATTTATCTCAAGGATTATATCGCACAGATGAGCTAACTACCAATGAACTTAATCAAATTTATTAAAAGTACTGGTTAGTTCTCTCGGAAATCACGGGATTCACAAGATAGCGTCCCATATAACCTAATCTAACAACCTAAGTATCAGTATAAAGGAATATATGTACATTAAACGTTTTAGCTTTTGGACGGTTCGGCATTCTCGAAAAAAGATTTCATTCAAATTTATTTTAGGCAAATCTAAACCAACACTGTAAAACTCATCCATTAATTAGATGTTAAAGCTTTTTTTGCTTTCTTTTGCTCCAAAAAGAAGAACAACATTTGGCGGTGGTTCTTTTGTTTATTTGTATTTATAAATATTTTAATTCTATGTTTGTGTATTTTTCTCCAACTTTTTTGTTTTGCGTGAAATAATTAATCATTATTTCAACGTCTTGTCCAATATTTTGTGTCTAATTTTGGATACAGTAAAGTGGCAAAAAGATCGAACGCAAATTGTTCGAGCGTATTGTATTTGAAAGAAACGTAAGTTTTGTTTGAATAAAAAAAACGTGTATTTTTTGTTTTTGTATATGAAGAACAACATAGCGTATGATTGTTATTAATCTGTTAATATTTGTTTTTGTTATAATTTCTTTGCTAAAAAAGTTGCTTGAATATAGAGAGTTTTTCCTAGAATTATAATAAAATTATTTGTAGATATGTTCGTATAAATACAAATATACATTCATAACTAAAGACGTAACGTATTCGTTTAAATATCCATAAATAAATTTGAACGTATTGTTCACTTTCATGCTGGCAGTTTGATATATTTTCAGGTGCAAAACAACAAATCTTACTGTGAGTGTATCACAATAGAAGATGATTTATGACTTGCTGGCTGTCAAATTATGAAAAGTACTTGGGTATGTTAATTTCATTAAGTGGTAGGTAATAGAAAAAGATTTTCTTTTGGAGGATCTAAAGATTTAATTAAAGATTTTCGAAATTCGATGTTATCTTTACACTAGCAAGGCTTCTATTTCTCATTGTATCTATCTGTATAGAAACGATGTTTAGATATCGATTAAAAAAAAACAAAAAATATTTTAAAAAATTCCTTGTAGAGTGTTTGAAAATCGACTTAAATTCCAAAAAAAATCAGTTTTTTTAACACACGTTTATTGCGGCCACTTTCATTTTGTTAAGATGAAAAACTTAATTTCATTTGGAAAACAAAAATAAATTTTTGACAAAATATTTTTGAAATAAAAATTCTCGCGAAAAATACGAAAATCTCTCAGGTTGTGCTAGTAGTTCAAAACATATTGATTTCTTTAAGTTGTCTGAGTATTTAAATAAATGGAAAAATTTTGGGTAATTTCGATTTTACAGCATCATTAAATTGCCCAAACAATTATTTCATTAAGAAAATAAACAATTTCAATTCTATTTAAAGCTTTTTTTTATTATTAGTGAATGGTTCATAGTTCGTTAGGATAGTTTTAGTTGAGAATCATTCAGAAAGAAAAATTTTGGTTAACAGTGGAACCTGTAAAAGATGTACAACAAGATATTTAAACATAAAGATGTTTGGTTTTTTCTTAATAATTTTACTGTTTAAACCACACTAACAGATTTGAAACCTCTCATATCGTATAAGTCCATTAATTTCTTAATTTAAATTTTTGTCTTGTAAATATTCTGTTTATTTTATGTGGTTAAAGAAAAATCTCTGTATCATACAAGACACTACAATTTAGACAAATACAAAAAAAAAAAAAAAAAAAACTAAATAAATTTTATTAGGACAATGACAATAAAATATGACTGCAGTAACAAAAGTAACAGCTGTGTTTAAAAGCAACACTTTTACAATCGAGTATGTGCCGCAAAAACCCAAACAGACTGTGAGAAAGACAGACGGACAGCCAGACAGACGGACAGCCAGACAGACGGACAGCCAGACAGACGCACAAGATATAAACATAAAACTCTGTCTCATTCAAAAGACTCAATATTGTGGCAACAAAAAAACCGAATTGTATAATTTTCTTCTATTTATTTATAACGAAATAAAATACATTTGGAAGCACAACTAAGTTTTTCCCAAAAACATTTGCATGTACGTTTTTTTTTCTTCTATGTATTTTAAAAAGTAATAAGGAAATGTTAAAACCATGTGCATGTTTAGGTCATAAATTTTTAATATGGTCACCGCCATTCTTAAATGCAAAAAGAACATATTTACTCGCTCAAATGTACAAAATATATTTTTCATTTTTATTTAAATTGCAAATAAAACTAAAAATTGCCAAAATAAAATAGACTTGTGGCATGATATACATATGTAGAGTAAATTTTGTTCAACAAATACGAAATTTTAATAGGCTACAGGTGACAGTTTTCTAATTAAGTTTTATTAATTTTGTAATAAATTAATTTTAACAGAGAAACTATAAACTTACCAAACATCTATCTATATTTTATGAATATATTGTTTGACTACTGAACGGCTTATCCAATTTTATTGAAAATTTCAGTGTCGTCCCGTATATTTGTAAGGAACTACATATAGGCTACTTCTTGTTTCGAAATTTCAAGGTATCACAAGCATTAATCTTTTTTGCAGACATCTTTGGCATCTATAAGAATTGTTGTGGACAAAAAGGGCGGAACGGCTATAGTGGGCGTGATACCTTCCAAGTGGTGAAAATAGTATATCAGTATACCTGAGAAAATGTCCTCTAATTCCGAATGTCGAAACAACTTTAGAGTCAATATAAGTATTTAAGGCAAAAAGTAGGCGGACTAGAAGTAGGGGCGTGACGCCACCAATATGGCACAAATTTGTTTATCTGGGAAACTAATAGACCTAGAATCTCCAAACTGGAACCTCCCATATGAATGAAATGCACAAATTCGTATATCTGAGAAACTATTAGACATAAAGTCCTGAAGTTTTTTACAAAAAATCTGACGACAATATATAGCCATACCTCAATCAAATGAATCCTAAATCAAAATCCTGCGATTAAGGAGACCTCCGGTAGGTTAGTTGTTAGAGTTCTAGTCTGATAGATCGGAAGTGGTGGGTTCGATTTCCATCTGAGGGACTGTTTAAGGAGCGAACAACAGGCCCGATAGAGGCCTTGGTGTATATCTTCGGATTTGATGTACATATATACGTCCTCCTTTCAAACTAACTAACTAACTAACTAACTAACTAACTAACTAACTAACTAACTAACTAACTAACTAACTAACTAACTAACTAACTAACTAACTAACTAACTAACTAACTAACTACTAACTACTAACTAACTAACTAACTAACTAACTAACTAACTAACTAACTAACTAACTAACTAACTAACTAACTAACTAACTAACTAACTAACTAACTAACTAACTAACTAACTAACTAACTAACTAACTAACTAACTAACTAACTAACTAACTAACTAACTAACTAACTAACTAACTAACTAACTAACTAACTAACTAACTAACTAACTAACTAACTAACTAACTAACTAACTAACTAACTAACTAACTACTAACTAACTAACTAACTAACTAACTAACTAACTAACTAACTAACTAACTAACTAACTAACTAACTAACTAACTAACTAACTAACTACTAACTAACTAACTAACTAACTACTACTAACTAACTAACTAACTAACTAACTAACTAACTAACTAACTAACTAACTAACTACTAACTAACTAACTAACTAACTAACTAACTAACTAACTAACTAACTAACTAACTAACTAACTAACTAACTAACTAACTAACTAACTAACTAACTAACTAACTAACTAACTAACTAACTAACTAACTAACTAACTAACTAACTAACTAACTAACTAACTAACTAACTAACTACTAACTAACTAACTAACTACTAACTAACTAACTAACTAACTAACTAACTAACTAACTAACTAACTAACTAACTAACTAACTAACTAACTAACTAACTAACTACTAACTAACTAACTAACTAACTAACTAACTAACTAACTAACTAACTAACTAACTAACTAACTACTAACTACTAACTAACTACTAACTAACTAACTAACTAACTAACTAACTACTAACTAACTAACTAACTAACTAACTACTAACTACTAACTAACTAACTACTAACTAACTAACTAACTAACTAACTAACTAACTAACTAACTAACTAACTAACTAACTAACTAACTAACTAACTAACTAACTAACTAACTAACTAACTACTAACTAACTACTAACTAACTAACTAACTAACTAACTAACTAACTAACTAACTAACTAACTAACTAACTAACTAACTAACTAACTAACTAACTAACTAACTAACTAACTAACTAACTAACTAACTAACTAACTAACTTTTTTTTTTTTTTTTTTTTTTTAATTATTTAATCTTTATTTGCTTAAAAATTCATTTACAAATTTCTTAAAGAACTAATCCCGCGAAGCCATTAGGCTTATCTGCAGGATAATAATACAAGATATTATGTTTTATTTTGTTTTTCATTGCGAATTCAAAAAGTATAATTTTAGTAGTTTTTTCCTTTTGTGTATATTTTGAATATTTTGTAGATTTGTGGGCAGTTTGTTTAGTATAGTAGGTAATACGACATCTAAGCTGTTTTTTCCGTAGTTGTTTCGGAAGCGTTCAACCTTATACCTTCCTTCCGCTCGTCGCCTGGTGTTGTATGTGTGGTTAATTGGTGATAGGAATCTTCGATCGTTGTAGAATTCGTTGATTATTGTGTTGTGGTATATACTTTTGACGTTTAAGACTTGTAATTTCGCGGCTAGGCTAGTTGTGTTGACATTTAAGTTGTTTGGTGTATTATGTGAAGTTGTGTTGTTGTTTATACCAGTGTTAGCGGTTGTGTTGTAATTAACGATATTGTTGTTTGCGTTTTGGTTTGAGATGTAGGCATTTACTTGTCTGATGTTGCTTTCGACATGGTCGGTTTGATCAACTACAGAAGAGGTGTTTGTTGTGTGATATTCGACATTGGATAAATTGGTGTTATTCATGTTAACGTTTGTGTTTGCATTTACTGTTGTTAGTGCCACGTTGTTGGTATTTCCATATATCATGGAGTATTGTATTTGTTGTTTGCGCTGCTGGTTTTTTTCTAGAATTTTTAAGATTTGGTTTTGTGTTTGTTGCAAACTTCTACAATATGTAGAGCTACCCCAAGCTGTAATACCGTGTCGAACGTAGGATTCAGCTAAGGAGTAATAAGCCTGCTTAAGAACATTAAATGGGGTACAGTTACTTAAGTGAAACAGATTATATGCAGACTTCCTTAGTTTTTTCCGAAGATCTTGCGTATGTGATAACCATTTAAAGTTCTCGTCTACGAAAACACCTAGGTACTTATAGGTTTTTACCACTTCAATAATTGTTGTGCATGTGTCTAACGTATAGGGTTTTGGGTCGTGTAGGCATTGGTTGTTGTGGAATTTTATTTTAATTTCTTGATTGGGAAGATGCGATGGTTTAATGTGCATTAGCTTTGTTTTCGAAGCGTTAATAACAAGACCGTTATCATGACTCCATTTGTGACTATATCTAGTTCTCCTTGCATTAACTAACTAACTAACTAACTAACTAACTAACTAACTAACTAACTAACTAACTAACTAACTAACTAACTAACTAACTAACTAACTAACTAACTAACTAACTAACTAACTAACTAACTAACTAACTAACTAACTAACTAACTAACTACTAACTAACTAACTAACTAACTAACTAACTAACTAACTAACTAACTAACTAACTAACTAACTAACTACTAACTAACTAACTAACTAACTAACTAACTAACTAACTAACTAACTAACTAACTAACTAACTAACTAACTAACTAACTAACTAACTAACTAACTAACTAACTAACTAACTAACTACTAACTAACTAACTAACTAACTAACTAACTAACTAACTAACTAACTAACTAACTAACTAACTAACTAACTAACTAACTAACTAACTAACTAACTAACTACTAACTAACTAACTAACTAACTAACTAACTAACTAACTAACTAACTAACTACTAACTAACTAACTAACTAACTAACTAACTAACTAACTAACTAACTAACTAACTAACTAACTAACTAACTAACTAACTACTAACTAACTACTAACTAACTAACTAACTAACTAACTAACTAACTAACTAACTAACTAACTAACTAACTAACTAACTAACTAACTAACTAACTAACTAACTAACTAACTAACTAACTAACTAACTAACTAAACTAACTAACTAACTACTAACTAACTAACTAACTAACTAACTAACTAACTAACTAACTAACTAACTAACTAACTAACTAACTAACTAACTAACTAACTAACTAACTAACTAACTAACTAACTAACTAACTAACTAACTAACTAACTAACTAACTAACTAACTAACTAACTAACTAACTAACTAACTAACTAACTAACTAACTAACTAACTAACTAACTAACTAACTAACTAACTAACTAACTAACTACTAACTAACTAACTAACTAACTAACTAACTAACTAACTAACTAACTAACTAACTAACTAACTAACTAACTAACTAACTAACTAACTAACTAACTAACTAACTAACTAACTAACTAACTAACTAACTAACTAACTAACTAACTAACTAACTAATTAACTGACTAAAGTGTGACAAAGTCCAGCAAGATAATCCGAAAACGAGTATTCTCAAACTTGGATCCAATATGGACCGATCCTTATGAAATTTGTCGGAGAGATTATTGCTAGTAAGAGTGACAAAGCCAAGCAATATGTACAAAGAAAACTATATGAGTTCTTGGATCTAGTATGGACCGATCTTTTCAAAATTTTTCGCATTTCATTGATATATGTAATGGCTTTTAAGTCAGTTTTGAGCATTAAACAAATTTTGTAAATGGGGATCTAATGTGGGCTATAAACCGATCCTAATAAATATCCTATAAAACTTTTTTGAGTCAAATTTTATCACTATTTGAATATTTTGAAGGCATTAAAGTAAAAGTAATTTTCTAAAGAAAACCTTATATGGGAGCTAGGGTCAATTGTGATCCATATACAATTTTGTAGAAATATGTTAAATCCTTTAAAGACTTGTTTGGGTTTAATTTCATTACTGTAATTGTATTTTTATGCCTTTTTTGGGAAGGTAACTTATATGGGTGTTGGGGTCAAGTCGGCCTACCGATATTCAATAGCAAGCCAACTATATCCATAGACAGACGGAAGGACATGGCTAGATCGTCTAAGAACCTAATAACCTAATAAGGGCCCAGAATATACATATTACTTACGTGGATCTACAACCAATATTATTGACATAGTTTGTTTCTCATGATTATCGCCAAAATATTCTGTTCTGTAGCTGAATCTGTTATGAATTCCTTTATTCAGGAAGTAACTTTATATGTAATGTCGCAGTTAAAACCCACACAATTCCACTTTGCCTACACTTTCTAAAGTAGAGTGCATCCAAAGTATGAAAATAATTTGAATTGTACTTTTTCTTTAAATGCTCATCATATGCAAATAATACTACAACAACAGTAATAAAAACTCAAGACGAAAAATAGACGACGACTATAACACCAACACCACCGACGAAATATATGACTACTGGAAGTTTGCCAATACAATTAAGAGAAAATTTTTCATATTCGTACAAATAAAATGGACAAAAAAATTAAATCAAATGCGAGTATTGCACATAAATACGTATATGATTGTTTGTTATTAAAAATATTAAAGAAAAAAAGAAAATGGACAAATGACGAAGAGGCTGAGATGAAGGTAAAATAAAAAAACGGAAACAAATACACTTACCTTTTTATGACTTTTAAAAACAGAACATTTAAATGTATCTGTGCTGGCATCTCTTGCAATATAACTAAATATTTTGAGATCACTACTGTCATGAGATACATAAAATATACGATAAACAGGATGATTTAATAATTCAATTTCCTCGCAATCATTCGACCAATTCTTTTTCTATAAAAGAAAATTTTAAAAAATTAACTTTTGTTTTTTAACAATTTATTACTAATTTTTAAATTTTACTTACTTTTCTGCGGCGTTTTTTAAGCACAACTCTTACACCATTGACGGAGATGTGGATGGTGACTTTACGTTTTTTCAAATTTTGCACTTTGCATTCGTACTAGAAAATATAGCGGAAAAAAAGAAAAATCATAAATTATTTAAAATGTTTTTGTTTTATTTATGTTGGTCACTTAAAAATAGAAAATTAAAAAATAGAGAAAACAAACAAAAAAAAACTATAAAACTACTGGCAGTTGAACAAACTTTGTTTTATTTTTAAAGCAAAATGAAACAAAAAACTTTCCTATAATTGTTTTTCTCACTCTTTTTAATTAGAGGAAAACTTTTTTATTAAATGGTTTTTTGGTTAGTTTTAGTAAAAGAACTAAAAATGGTAGTAAACATACTAGTATTTACTTTGTATTACATATAAAAACTTTCTTTTTGGCCCAGCAGTGTAATGCTCGAAATGCATTTTAAGAGGCCAATTTAAAGAACGATTTTAACGAAACTTATATGTATATATGGGAGCTAGGGGCAGATATGGACTGATCATAAAATATTTTCGATTGATTTTTATTAACGTAAAATATTTCAGTGTTAATAAGTGAATTGTGTACATTAAATCAGAGAAAGAAAATTTTGCACTCGTGAATACAATTTCATTTATTTCTCTCGTTATAAAACTCCATTTCATGTGATTTATTTTTAAACTCACGAAAACTATTTGCACTTCATTCTTTCTCATTTCAAGAGAGAAATTTATTTTCAGCTCTTTAAATTTCAATACCTCTCGCTAGATTTATTATTTAAACTCACAAGAAAACAACTAATAAGGGACTTTGTATGGGAACTAGGATCAAAGGAGGCCCGATCTTTATGAAATTTGGAAAGATCATCCAAATTTGTATAGAACTTAGTTATGCTGCCTTTTATCGAGATGCAATTATATTTAACATAAATATGAGCTTAAAAGCCCTTTTCGGGGGGTTCTGTTGTATAGGGGTTAGGTGAAATAATAGACCCATTTTATCCTTTTTCAATAGGCTTTGTCCTTGGGCCATAAAATGCCATATTTCATCAAATTGTCTTGAAAATTGCGACCTGTACCTTGCGCACAAGCTTTACATTTACGGACGGACATGACTTAATCGACACAGAAAACGATTCTAAGCCGATTGGTATACTAAAATGGTGTAGGTTATAATTAATTCCGCTTTATAGAAATTAGTAATTTTTTTCTTTACTGAAAAACTTGGAGAAAAAGAAAATTTTGCACAAGAGTTTAACATTGTTGGAAATGAAAAATGAATTTTTGTCTTTATACAAATATTTCTATCAAATATTCAATTTATGGAATAAATTTTCAAACAATTTTTTCTAAATTTTCGATGAAAGAGCCACAGCCACTACTTCTAGTCGACTTATTCTTAAACCAAATGTTCATATTGATACTAAAGCTACTTATAACACAGCACATTGGTTCAAATCATCACTTTTTCAGTGCGAAATTAAGATGGACAAAATAATGAAACTCTTTAAAGTCTATTAAAGGTCTATTAACCTACTGTCTTCAATTAAGATGACTTATATAACACAACTTTTTTGATTTTGGAAGCAGCAGCTTCGGTTGCTACAGCCCAATATAATAAATCAGTTTTAATACAAAATTTTTTTTCTTCTTTCCACCATGGACAACAGGATGACAAAAACACATGTCTGATAAGGACATCATCCTGTGCGTAGTCCTTTAATTAAATGAAAATGCTTGTAAGGTAGTACCCTAGAAAATATTAAATTATGCAAAACGCGCAGAAATTTCGGGTAAAGTGAAACTAATTCACAACATTTCGGGTACATACACACTTTCTAGAATTAACGTTTAAAAATAATTATAAAATATAGACTCTACAAAATACCCCTATTGGTAATCTGACAATTTATTATACTAATGATCACATGGATGTCAAACTTGTTCTTGCAAAATTTGAGCATTATATCTCTAATAGATTCTAAGATTGGGGGGTTATCACACCTTCTATTGCTAATCCGTCAAATTATTACACTAATGTTCACAGGGATGTCAAATTTGTTCTCAGATATATTTTTTTACTTAATTCAAATGGTGGGTACCACGCCCCCTATTGCCAATCTCTCAATTTATTACACTAATATTTACATGGATGTCAAAATCGTTCTTGCAAAATTAGAGGATTCTAGGTCTAGCAGTTTCTCAGATATACGAATTTTGTACTGAATTCAAATGGGGAGTGTCACGCCCCCTATTGCAAGTCCGCCCATTTCTGTCTAAAATATTTATATTATTACTAAAGTGGCACTCATAAAAATTGAAGACTCTAACTTATATATTTTCTTAGAAATAGTAATTTAGTATTTTCTGTATATCGAAAGTGCCACGCCCACTATACCCAGTCCGACCCTTTTGCCCACAATAGTTCATATAGATGTCAAAGTTGTCCATAAAAAGGAATTTAGCTGTAGCAACTTCTAAATTAAACAATTTTTAATATTTACTATGTATGTGGGCGTGGCACTTTGCCTACTTGAAAAAAGTAGCCTATAGTTCCTCCCAGATATACACAAGTGACCCAACTCAAAAAAACGATATTGACAAAATTTTTACCAAGGTTTGTACTATTGGATAGTTGGCCAGACACATATTTCCAGCTCTAACGGTCAAGAACTGCCGGGCATAGTGTTTTATTCAAATTTGTGTATGGCCTACTACTTATCTAATTGTACTAACCTTTGTGCAAATTTCATCAAAATCGGAAGACATCGATTTTAAAAGTAGGGTCAGTTGAAATGACCCATATGTACATATATAGATTTTCGATCAATTTATAGAAAATTTTCTCTGAATTTTTCTTTAAAGATAATTTTGGATACAATTTTCTTTGTATGAAAGTTTTCTATTGAATATTCTACTTATAAACATTTTTTCTTTAAGATGTTCCCTTTATAGAAAAATATCGGTGAAACTTTATCTTTCCTTCCGTATTTTGATAAATATTCTTCCTATATAATAATTTCAAGTAACGAGCCTCACTATATGTTTTTTCATTAGTTTTTCCCCACTTGTCAGCATAATAAATTTTAATTTAACAATGAAATTAACAAAAAGGCAAAATTAAACTCATCACAAATGCATAAATTATTTGCCTATTATCATAGGATGTCATATTAAATGACACAAAAAGGAATGATTTAAATTTTATTTTAAGAAACAAAATACTCGTAGGTTTTTCAAAAAAGAACAAAATTACAGGCATAATTTACGATAAGATATTTTTCCTTTTGTCTTTGGCAAAATGTATGACAATGGCAGGAGCAGTAAACTAGAGTATGAATCGTGTAGTAAGAACTCATAAAGTACATGATAAAGTATAATTTTCTAGGCTTATTTTCCTTTCTTATTTTGCCAAAAACCTCAATGATAAGAGTAAAAATATAGCAAGTAAATCTCTAAAAAAAAAAGACAAAAAACACACAAACATCTAGCTAAATTGTTTTAAAATGACTTTTGAAATTTGTGACAGTCTGGTTTGTTTGAAAATAATATATGATAAAATTACTCACTACATTTTATTTAGCGAGAATAAGAATATGATATGAGCATAATTTTTGAGTTGATAAAAAGGATGAGCAGGAGGAAGTACATTTGAAGTAGAATACTTAGAAAAAATATCTATAACTGTAGATGTATTTTGTAAATGTTGCGAATTAATGGTGTCAAATTTAAGGCACATGTGGTGGTAATGGCGTTTTACCACAAAGTGGGAGATGGAGTTGGTGCATAAGAAAATTTGATTTTTCCAAAGGGAATAATATTTCATCATAAATTATGTACTTAATTTTTAAGCTTACGTTGTCTTCATATTTTCCTCCAGTGTCAGGGAAACAAATATCAGGTTTATATTGTCATATCTCATGATAAATGACTGATATACATACATACTATGTACATATGTATGTGTGTACTTATACATATATATTTTTAACATATTATAATTTCAAGCGATAATAAGTAAATATGAATGTGCTTAAGGCACAACACAAGATAGAGAATATAAAATTACAAAAACAAAATTCTGAGAAATAAAAATCTGGAGGTTTTATGAGTTAATATTTGTCAAATTGTTAAGATATTATGCATTTAAGCATTATTTTTGATTTCCCACAAATGTTAGATATTAAATCAACTCAAATATATTGTAAACGGTCCTCATGTACTTTCCTGCTTCTTCAATGTTAAATTGGATACAAATTTAAAAAAATTTTGTTTTAAATGTGCATTTTTGATCATATATACCTTAAAAAGTTTAGAATCTAAAACTACATTAAATATTCTTAACAAGTAACAAAGTATTGCCGGGCGTGGCCGACCATATGATGCCCTACATATTTTAGTGCATTACAAACATCAGCACAAACGCATAATACCCTTCCACATAGGGTATAAAAAATCATTAAAATTTGATGTCATTATAATATCATGTGACTATACTCGATGGTGGCGTGTCATAATGTCCATGGACGTTATGACAATGTCAAAAATGTCACAATGTCAATGAGCAAAATGACATAAAGTCCAGGGATTTAAAAAGTCCCATAATCAAAAAAGGCTTAATTTACCGAAACAGGTATTCTAAATATCCCAGAATTTAAAATCAATTCTTTTCGCAATATGAGTGAATCTTTTTTAAATTCTAAGCAAATCTTCCAATATATTTCTGTTTTAAAAGTGTCACAATGTCCATAGATATCGAGCCCTTTTTGCAAAATGGACGTAAGCGACATGATTTGCGATTTTCGTTTTTTTTATAGCAATCTATAATTTAGGTCTATTAGCATCATCCCTGAAAATTTCGTAGCTATAGATCCAATAGTTTCAACTTTACAAGAAAAAGAAAAAAGACGTAAGTACACATTTATTTTCTGTTTATGAATTTTGTAATAGCAAGGTGTCGGTTACGTCTAAATTTTCTTTTAAAATATATTAAATTTATAGAAAAATTTTGAACAAATTAACGTATTAAATTTATTTGTGAATGAAATGTCACATATCTGAGTATAATTGTTATAAATTCATGTAATTATTATCACTATGCCATTGCAATTTATGTGCTGAAATTTATAATTTTCTATAACTTTTTATGAATTTAGTTCATACTAATTACTAATTACATTACATTTATATTATTACCATTTAACCAACTCTTATATTTGGTTGTAAATTTGTGGATTTCGGAAGGCGGACCTATATATGAAATCTTAATGAAATCGATATTATCAGAATTTACTTATTTATTCGATATAAGGCGAATTGTACTACCATGTATGGATATTAATGTGGACATCTGGGTGATTTTCAAAATACGGCCTTTAACGAGGGATTTGGTCAATTGTGGACCGAGGTCTATATAATTTAAACGCGTGATTAGTTTCAAAAACAAATCATTTTTGTAGAATTTATCATACTTTCTTAATTTTTGAAAGATTTGTTAACTGTAAACTTATTTTATGTACGAGGGACATATGAATCCATACTAAACAACATCATACATCAAATATGGTTGTTATACTGATATTTTAAGTCAGCTATGGTCATAAAGTCTTTTTCTTAAAGAATCCATATATGGAGGCTAGGGTCAAATATTGCCTGATATCTTTCATACTTCCCAACATAATTTACAGGTATATAAAACTGACATCTGCAAAATTTTATAGCTATTGCTACATAAACAACATATTTATTAATGCTTAAACTATATTCCGGGGGGCACTTATATGGATCTAGGTGAAATCATGAATCAATTTTGCCCATTTGTAACGCCAAACAATATTTGTCATTAATGAGCATTTTTGGAGAATTTCATCGCTCTAGCTCCTAACGTTCGGAACCTATTCGGTTTCAACAAACAGAGTGACAACGGATATCGCTAGATAATCTTAAAATCTTATAAAAAATATTTATTACACTCTTAAATTTCAGATATATACAAATTATATAAAGATATACACAAAAAATTAATTTTTTAGACAGAAAATTTAGACGTAACCGCCTTAACTTTGTTTATATCATAAAAATTTGTCTCGGCAAAAAGACGTAAGCGACAAAAAAATCGGATATGGCGTAAATATAAAATCGAAACAATTGCATCTTATAGTTTAGATATAATAATATATATTAACAAAGTTTTGGAGTAATGCTATGTCCTACTTCGAAGATAATTAAAAAAAAATGCCCTCCTGTAAAATTTAGTTTTTGTCGTTTACGTCTTTTGTGCGAAAAGGACTCGATATTATGACACTTTTAAAAATTGTCAACATCCAATATGACACTCTTTCGTGTGTTATAACGACCATAGACATTATATCACTGGACACACCAACAGATTGATATTCGTAGTTTAAGCTTCAATATCATAGAAAACCAAAATGTTACCAGTTGAACGAAAATAGTACCAAAAATTCCTTCCTACAAATTTCCACTCATTCAGGACAATGATTGTTTAATTTTATGTTTCAAGATTCAATATTTAAGGAAACTCAAAAAATAACAGTTGAATATAACAAAAAAGTTGTCTTTAATAGAATCATATTTACTCAGGACTCTTTAATTTCATGTTCAATATCATCGCAAAATAAAAAAGTATCAATTGAAAAACCAAAAAGTACCAGTAAATACCCCTTTATAGATTTCCATTCACTCAGGACACTGAAGTTTATTTTTATGTTTCTTGGTTCAAGATTGTAGAAAAAAAAAAAAATAAGTTACAAAATATTGTCCTTAGTTTCGGAGTTACATATAACATCCCTTTAGAGTATTTAGTAATAACAAATATGCCAATTTTTAATATTTTATCAAAATTAACTCAAAGAGTTCGAATAAAATTAAATTTCCCGTTTTTACCCTCTTATGGTACTTTTTCTTCCTATCCAAAAAGGTGCAATATCGTACTTAATTTATATTCTAATTTTTTTCGATAAGTTACGAATGAATAAAAAAGTATTATTTCCACGTTCAATGAAAAAAAAGTACCAAAATACAGTTTTTATCCATTTACTCCCTAAAAGGGGTGAATTTTAAAAAAGTAGCAGACACCTGTCCGCTTATTGTTTAAATGATTAAAAATCCCGTTTTAGTGGGTCGAATCGAAGTGAACCTTATATGGGAGCTTGGACAACTTATGGACAAGTAGAATTTTACTCCCATAGATTTATTAATTAATGAAAAACATATGTGCGATTTTCGGAAGTGGACTTTATATAGACAAACATATTTAATAAGATAGCTTTATTTGACAATGATATGTGAGTGTTTCGGAAGTAGGCCTTATATGGGAGCTATGACCAATAATGGACCGATCCAGCAAAAAATTTGTAGAATGTTTTATATGTGCATAAAACATATTCAAGTCGAATTTAATCCCTATAGCTTTAGAATTCAATGAAATATATACGTTTAAGTGATTTTGGAAACTGGACCTTATATGGGAGGATAGGTCCACTTTCCAAAATCCGGAAAAAATCATATAAAGACAAAACAAGTCATTTAGTGATGTCACACAGTCCATTTCGACACCCCACCTGACTTCATACGACAGTAAGGCCTTGAGCGCTGCTTGACTGTCAGACATTATGTATATTCTTAGACCCCTTGTCTTTCTTCTCGCGCACTCCATAGCACAGAAGAAGTAGATTTCCGCCTGAAAGATTGGGGGGGAATTTTCCCATGAATATTGCATTCTGGAAGTTAGGTCTGCAAATACCTGCTCCAGTTTCACCATCTATTTGTTTTGACCCATCAGTTTGGTTTAACTTTATAAGCACTCTGTTGCCACCATGTTTGATTACTCCATTGGTTCCTGCCAGGTATCATAACCTAAAAGTAGCGGTCTAAAACTAATGTTGGTGACCCACAATCATGAACGCGAATACATGGGTCATTGATAAATAATTTGAATATGCTTACAGGCCCTTCCAAGTCATCAGCTTTTAGACTGGCGATTTCCGGTAGGCGATTTGGAGGCCTCATCTTATAAGAATATTCAAAGGTGGAATGTGAAGAATAGCCACAATGGTAGGTAGGACACGTTCTCAGATAAGACGATAAATTTTGGCCGAGGGGAAGCTTCGGCAAAATAACATTCAATAACTAATACAGAAGATATTTATTTAAGATTACATTATAAGTCTCTTATCTGTAGGTCCTAAACTAAGTGAAAACAAAAAAACAATTTTAAAACAAGTGTGCTACATCTGCCGTTTAGAGTCGGTAAGTTATGCCGAAAAAGGCATTGTAGTACTAAATTAAATTATTTCCTTTTATTACGAAATGGTTTAATACACTAGACTTAACATGATGATTGCTCTTTTTTTTGCTTCTTTAGTTTTTATTTGTTTCTCATTATCTTTAACTGAACATTTAAATATCTTTACATTAAAGGGATCTTGCCCTAAATAGATTCTTCAACAATTCTTTAACAAAAAAATACATATAAAATAGCAAACATCATTTAAACAGATTATTGTTATTTGGTAATCAGATATTTTTCAGTAAATGTGAGCATATGTGTTTAGCAGGAAAGAAGAGTATAATCAGTATACCCAGCAGTTCTACTAGGAATTAGAAATCTATTATTTAGTAAAGTAAGTAGTGAATAATAGTTACTAGGTGGGACAGCCACCCGGAAGTGCAGGGTAAATTTATCTTCATGAGTATGTATGTATTAGTTAAATACAATGAAATGAAATTATGGTTTATGGTAGTTAAGTGATGTACTTGTATATGTATGTACACATGTCCTTACATGTCAGTGTGAGTGACACTACTCAGAAAACTTTTTTTTTTTTGTTTTTTTTTTTTTTTTTTTTTTTTGAAAGGAAACTCTGAGGCAAGTCATAAAAACTTTGTTTATTATCATTAGGGTTTATTTGGTAGACACGTAGATGTAAGTGTTTGAATGTTGGCATTTTTCTTCATGTACAAGATGTAGAGAAATAATTGAATTTTTATTAGATCTAATATGTGAAGGATATTTGTTGTTCAAGTATTTAGAAGAGTATTTACATGTGTGCTACTTATTGCTAAATTTCATCATAAAACAACAACAACGAAAAAAGAAGAACAATATGAAACATGTTTGTAAAAGTAGAAATTGAAAAAGTTTTCTATGATTTTAATAAAAATGTTGTGGCATACTTTTAGGTTGCTAAAGAAAATAATATTATTGCTGGAAACCTAACAACAAATTAATAAACTTTTAGATTTTATACAAAATTTCTAATCAAATGGGTTTTGAACTATATATGCTGGTTTCAGAAATTTTCAAAAAATTCTAATTTAGTTGTAATTTTAAATGCTTCTAAAAATTCAAAAAAAAGTTTAAAATTAAATTTTTTCATAAGTTTTTTGTTTGCTAAAAATAATATTTACTTGCTTTACAGCAAATTTCATCACCTGACAATTACGCTGTAAAATATGCTTTAACTTTTTAGGGCAATTTTATTTAACCCTGAAATATACTATATATATTTAATAATTTCCCACCTAAAAATATACTTTAAAAGTTATACATTTTACGTCAAGCATAACCTTACTTACTTTAAGTTGCTCGTTAGCAAACTACTACCAAAAAAAAAGAAATATGTAATAAAATTTGTAAAAAAAAAAATCTAAAAAGAAATCCTTGATGTCTGCTTTAATTTTACTTTTTGCCTCGTTTTGCTCATAAAACATTTGTCTTACCAAATGTTAACATGATGCTAAGACAATGGGGAAAAAATGAAACTGAGCCAAAAACAAAGGCAAATATTTTTGTTAAAATTCTTCATGAAAAATCCTTTATCATCACTTTTGCCAGAGACAAAAAATATGTGGCTCAGATGTCAAGGTACTTAACGGTAGCATCCCTTGCCTTTTTATTTGGTTTTGATATTTGTTGTGCGTGAAATGAAATTCATTGATAAACGTGTAAATATGATAATGTGTTGAAACATATATAAACTTTTCTTCTTAGACTCACATTGAAGGCAAGTTTATCGTGTCTTTTTCGTTCTACTCAAGTACCAGTATTTGCAAGGGGCCGGGGTATGTTAAAAATCGATAACATAAATTATAAAGAACAACAAATGTTTAAAAGTTTTCTTGAGCCTTTTAAAAATAAATCAACGACTTTGTACACTTTTAGCCCTAATACTATGATGGTATAACGGAAACCGGAGGGTTGCAGTGAATCCTTAAAATTTAGATTTTGCTTGGAATAATTAAAAAAGTTTTATTTCCCTTTTTAGGGCAAAATAAATTTGATTTGTAGTCATAGGATTTTATATTGGTACATATGTGGAGAATTAATTAGCACACTTTGAGAAATTGCGCAAAATTGTGACATATAACTAGTTCTGCTTCTATAGGGTTAGGGACTCAATGGGGCCTTGACAATTTTCTAATGAACATCTTCCCAATTATAGAACAATTTGATCTCTTTCAAGAAAGTTTTCACTAGAGGAGATAGAGTACCATTCTCTCTCGCGGTAGAGGTGACCAAAATTGTTCAATGGAGCAATAAATTTCAAGTTATAGTACTGTGCTTAAAAAATCCAGTGTTGATCTGCTCGCGAGTCATGTCCCGGCTTCATCCTTCAATCGTGAGAAAAGACTACTATGGAGGTGGACAACACGCCAAGTACAGAAGGATGTAGAAAGGGATCTCTAAACAATTATCGTTTAAATACAGTTAATGGTTCGGACTCTTAATCCTCACATGATAATAACAACGCCATCATACAAAATCCCAAGAAGGATGAAATGTAGCGAATGTTGGAAGAATTGAAAAAACTTAAGCTTTCGAAATTCGAGAATTCTAGGGAACAGTTAAAGAATATAATCCTGCAGATCATATTGGGTCAATACCATTACACTCCGATGATGTATAGGATTCTTTCTCATACTCTGATGCAAAGAGAATCAGATTTCCCGACACTGAGAACAAACTCAAGAAGAAATAAAGCTCTCAGTCTTCTAATATATTGACAAAGACAGATCATACGGAACACTTCAAAGAAGGTAGTAAATGAAGCACGTTGGTCAAATCAATCTTAAAAGAAAAAGAGTCTGAAAAGAATCTCCTACACAGAGGTAAAGGGAAATATACACGCCTGGTACCAAATTGACACCAAAGAGTTTATTATTTTTCAATAACATCTGTTGTCAAAGTATATACATACGTACGACAACACTATGTTGCGCTGTCAACACTGCAATAATTCGTCGAAATCTAAATTTTATACATATCCGTTGTCTAAATGTTAACAAACGTCAATAGTGAGTTTACCACGTTTGTTAACATTTAGACAACGGATGTGTATAAAATTTTTATTTCCACATCGAATTGTTGCAATGTTGTCAACATTACATAGTGCTGTTGTACGTATGTATATACTTTGACAACGAATGGCATTGAAAAATTATAAACAGTTTGGAGTCAATTTGGTACCAGGCGTGTATTAAAATCAAGAAAAGACATCGGTTGTACGGTTTAGTCTAATGTTAATAGACCAGTATGTCTCATGGCGGTTACCTCAAATTCACTAAAATTCACTAAATTATGCCTTTTCTTTAACCAAAGCTGTACGACTGTTTAGCAATCTTAAATACATTTCAATTTATTTACATTTTCCCTTAAATACATAAATTTTCACATGTACACACATACGCCCTCCCATGTGTGTGTGTGTGTGTTCGCAAACATATTTGCCATTTCAAAGATTAACTCTTGATTGCTTCTATTATGTCAACTTCATTTAGGGTCCTTTTCTCCACTGGTTTTACTCATTGGATTTTCAACTATGACTACATGTTTACAATACGCTTTAAGCTCTTTAATGCCCTATATTATTTCAGCATCAGCATTTCTATTGAAATATTCCTTTTTCCAAATAGGTCGCACAAAAACAACTACAACACCAACAATAGTAGCAGTAAAAAGTCGAAAAAAAAACACCAACAACTAATCAGTGTAAATAGCAGTGTCACATTTGATTACATTTAAGATTTGTGTGCGTCAGAAAATATTTTGCATTGAAATCTTGACACGAATGAGATTAACTGCTGAGAGAAAGTGTATTTGAGGCTTAAAGCACTTGCTTAGACGTCAAATTATACGTATGATAACCAAACAGAAGGAATTAGCGAACATTTTTGTACTTTAAAATCAAGTTTTGTTATATTCTTACTCGACTGCTGCACAGTTGGGCATCAGTAGACTGGCATTTCTAAACGGCCAGTCTGATCGGAATTTGACATGGACTATTCGAGTTTAAGTTATGAAAATGGATCCCACAACTGCTCCAGGGGCGGCGCTATTGGGGCTCAAAAATATGTAACATTTTTAAACGCGTTCCTTTTTTTGGTTTCCCATCCGATATGAAAGATTTTTATATTTTTGGAAAGCCCCACTGTGTGCTGAATATTGACGATATATATGGCGATACATTAATTTAATTTTATATATAGTAACATGATTAGAGAGGTTAATTATATTGGCATTATAGTCGATGGAGACAAAATTTCACTCTAACAAATTTTGTCTTTCAATTTACCTGCTTAAGTAATGCATGTGCAATCATGCACTAATTGAAATATATATTAAAGATTCTTAAACTGTTAACTAGCAACATTTGGAGGATGAATAAAGAAAACAGTGTGGTCACCTTTGTCGACTTAAAATGTCCAAAATTCTACTCAAACTACTCGCACGTTATCTAGAAACAACACATAAGAGCAGTTACGTGAGGAAACGAAGATTTTCTCATCTCTTACTTACACAGATTCTTCTGGGATCTTAAAAGCTCTACCATGTCACGTTTAAAAGATAATATATAAAAGAACTGAGTAATAGGTACTTCTGAGCGGCATCAGAAGTATGTTAAGCACGGTTTAGCTTAAATCAAGTACAAAACATTTGATTCAAGTACGGATTCATGAAGTTCGAAAAATATAATTAAGGGTTTTTTTTGGGGTCAAAGTGATCTTATTTTGAGAATTTTCGGTTTGATTTAATCTAAAATTGCGGAATAATATCACTTTTAAGATACTTAGATCTAACTTCGATGAATGCCTGACAGTGGTAAAGAAAGTGCTCCAGAGTTCCATTGTCCACTCTACATGCTCTACATTCGTCCGCACGTCCAATTTTGTTTAGATGTGCTCGTAATCCTGTGTGTCCACTCAAAATACGTTCCATCATACAAACCTCGGACTTACTCATTTTGAGCAGATTTCTCGTCTTACTCTCATCAGGGTCACCCCATAGGATCTTTGTGATTCTACCCACCGTTTCATTATTCCAAGAGGCCTCATGGGATTAACTCACCCATATTTTTAATTCAGTTTTTGTTGCGTCGAATGGTTTTGCGTTTGTCAGATTAACTACCTCGAGCTCCCTTCCCTATAAAGCTATTACATTTGCCCTTTCGTTACCAACTACTCCTTAGTGGCAATCCAATCCAATACGGTCTTAGTATAATTCTATCACCTGACATCGCCCTATCTGCTTTCTGGCTATCGGTAAATATATTAAGCGCTGTGGGCGCCATATTTATTCTAATCCAATTTTAAAATTTTAATAAGATTGATTTAGGTATATTTGTGGTTGAATTAATCCCAAAGGTTGCTTGTTTTGAGCTTGATTCATACTTGATTTCTGAATTCAAAAGATTTTTGATCATTTAAACTGTATTTCGTGGGGCCACTTGTATGGCGGCTAAGTGGACCAATATTGTTTATTTTCAATGCCAAACAAACCTTATAATACCGAATCTTAATGCAAAATTGCATGATTTCAACAGACAGAAGGACTTGGCTAGATCGTCTTAGAATTTAATAAGGAACCACACTTGTATACTTTTGTACAAATATTTTGATGTACAAACGAAATGGTAAAATCAATATAAGTAAAATACCCCACATCTTTTTTAATTGTGGGTATAAACACATGCCAAAGTTCTCCAAGTTTCGAAATCGTATAAGCTTTATGTACTAACCATTTCGTTTACAATTTAATTATTCACTTTATATCTTCTTAACTGCAATCTATACAATACTTCTCATTTGAAAGATTTCATTCTCTAAAAATTCAGAGAATTTTATAAAATCTTTTCCTTTGGAATAAATGCATTCAATGATTATGCCTAACAACACTACTTGTAAAAGATATATGTCTGATGTTTATTGAAAATCCTTTTCATTGTCTAAAAATACGAAAAAAAAATCTAAGAAAAGATGAAGATGAAAAACTTTATATTCAATGCAAAAGTAATTTATTGTACAGAGTTGATGTACGTATGAATTTAAGTTTAATATTTACACATGTCAAGCTTGTATGACATTATTTCCACATACTTGCTCTTTGACAATGTAAATCTGTATGTGTGTGGAAAAGATAGATGGTACATTTGCATGTATGCAAAATGTCATAGGAAGGAAGTTTTTGAAAGATTTATACACACAATTAAATGGTAAAATCTTAACTCCTCTCATAGTCTACTGAAAGCATTAAATGGATTAAAAATTTCAAAATGGTCATGGTGTATATAACAATTTCTATGAAAAATGAAAATATAAAGGACAATTTCATATATTAAGTTATTGGGAACTATATAAACGATGATAAGAAAATGATTCATATTATAGAACTGAAATCTTTTTGTTAGGCAGACGCATTTTAGTATGTGAGAACTAACAAAGACATTTACAATGTTTTACGAAAATGGAAACAAGGATAACAACATGCAATAGTCCACTCTCTAAAAAGTTTAAAAGTCGATAACAAAAGTAACTTCTAAGAAATTTTTGAGTTGTCTTTTTACTTTAAGATTACATATTATTGAAAGGTCTTTGGTATATCACAGAGATATACTCAAAAATTATAGGAAAAATCATGAGTTTTTTGGCTTATTGACCATATTGTATTAGTTCTAGTTCAAGTTCTAGGTTATGATATGTATCTTAAAGATGGGATAAGATACATATAATGTATGTTAACCTTTATTATAATTTGAACTTTCTGATAATATAACAAACTTTAATAATAAAGGTGTCTTCGCTCTGTTGTGTTTCATATATGGCCCAAAATTGGGGTATTAAATAGTATACGATACGTACAAGAGGTTCGAATTTATCACACAGAGAAAGGTCGTGCCTTTCTAATACTAGCGGACATTGACATTTGTTATCTGTTCATCTGATCTTACATTATAATTTCATTGATTTATTAACATTGATGAAATCAGTTTTTAAGTATTTGGATTGAAGATCATCACGCCTATGTCATCTTTGTCATCAGCATAATTCAGCGATTCCAAGCTTATATGTGGGTTTATTGTCAATGAAAGTTTAAAGACTGCTTCCATAGCAATATGAAGTAACAGCGGCTATAGCAGGCAACATTTACTCCAGAATGTGAACGAAATCTTTGGAAAACATAATTACGCAGTAATACGCTGTACTTAAAATCGCCCTAAAAGTTAGTTAACTTTTAGGTTGGGTTTATAAATACTACTAAAATTCGATTCCGATTCTTTTTCATCCTCTAGGTAGACTTGAGACGGTCTACCACGTGCCCCTGGATCCTTCCATGAAGAACTCAGGTGGCAATTTTTGTACATGGGAGAACCAGTCCATGTACAAGCGCTTTGCTGAAGAACCCGAGCTATCTAATCTCTTGCCATAGTGGCTCCGTTGCGGAATAACAGGCAGCATGGGATCAATCCCAATGCAAACCCGACAAGGAAAAAGTTGAAAACAATCTTCTGGTATACCGGAAGGTGAACACCGTTATGATGTCATGCAAGATTGCATTATTTAAAATGCAATCCCCATCAACTAATGACCCATTTCAGTGCATTCCTTAAACTTTTAAAGCCCGCGCAACAAGTTGAGGGAACGGATCTCAACCATAAGTCGCGTAGCGTGAAACAATATAAATCCTGTTGATATGGC
>NW_023996785.1:0-32841 GCF_015586225.1 Lucilia sericata
TTACTAAACAGTCGGAGAACACACAGATGCTGGAAATGAAATGTCCCCTTTGGGTGTAGCTAAAAGTACCTAGTAGCTAAAATATAAATTTCTTAATAAAAACAATTTTTGAATTTAATAGTTTCAAATAAAACTCATTAAAGTAAGAAATCACAAAACAAACCTTAATATTTCAATATAAATTTCCGCTGAAATAAAAAAAAACTAAACAGAACTAAAAAACTGAATACCTTTTCAATCAACTGAAGGCGTCTTAAAGGCGTCGCCAATATGTGAGAGTTAACGATTTCTTTACGTTTTCTTTCAAACTATGTTGAAATAATATTCATAATTACCGCTCGTCGGAGAAGAATACAATACTTTTTTTTTTTTTTGAAGAACCCCTTTTTTCCAAATATGCTTTTGGCAATAAATGATTATATATACACTGGGGGAAAATATTGTGGGAAAATAAAAGAAAAGTTTTAAAAGTTTTGGCTAAAGACGGGACTATCTGCACAGTAGTCTAATATTGTCTGTGCTATAATTTGGTTTATAGTCTTGCGTATAGTCTGGACTACAGTCTTGTCTAGTCTATAGTCTGGACTATAGTCTTGTCTAGTCTATAGTCTGGACTATAGTCTATAGTCTGGACTATAGTCTATAGTCTGGACTATAGTCTATAGTCTGGACTATAGTCTTGTCTAGTCTATAGTCTGGACTATAGTCTATAGTCTGGACTATAGTCTTGTCTATAGTCTCGTCTATAGTCTGGACTATAGCCTTGTCTATAGCCTGGACTATAGCCTTGTCTATAGCCTGGACTATAGCCTTGTCTATAGTCTGGACTATAGCCTTGTCTATAGTCTGGACTATAGCCTTGTCTATAGTCTGGACTATAGCCTTGTCTATAGCCTGGACTATAACCTTGTCTATAGTCTGGACTATAGCCTTGTCTATAGTCTGGACTATAGCCTTGTCTATAGTCTGTACTATAGCCTTGTCTATAGTCCAGACTATAGCCTTGTCTATAGTCTGGACTATAGCCTTGTCTATAGTCTGGACTATAGCCTTGTCTATAGTCTGGACTATAGCCTTGTCTATAGTCTGGACTATAGCCTTGTCTATAGTCTGGACTATAACCTTGTCTATAGTCTGGACTATAGCCTTGTCTATAGTCTGGACTATAGCCTTGTCTATAGTCTAAACTATAGCCTTGTCTATAGTCTGGACTACAGCCTTGTCTATAGTCTGGACTATAGCCTTGTCTATAGTCTAAACTATAGCCTTGTCTATAGTCTGGACTACAGCCTTGTCTATAGTCTGGACTATAGCCTTGTCTATAGTCTGGACTATAGCCTTGTCTATAGTCTGGACTATAACCTTGTCTATAGTCTGGACTATAGCCTTGTCTATAGTCTGGACTATAGCCTTGTCTATAGTCTGGACTATAGCCTTGTCTATAGTCTGGACTATAGCCTTGTCTATAGTCTGGACTATAGCCTTGTCTATAGTCTGGACTATAGCCTTGTCTATAGTCTGGACTATAGCCGTGTCTATAGTCTGGACTATAGCCTTGTCTATAGTCTGGACTATAGCCTTGTCTATAGTCTGGACTATAGCCTTGTCTATAGTCTGGACTATAGCCTTGTCTATAGTCTGGACTATAGCCTTGTCTATAGTCTGGACTATAGCCTTGTCTATAGTCTGGACTATAGCCTTGTCTATAGTCTGGACTATAGCCTTGTCTATAGTCTGGACTATAGCCTTGTCTATAGTCTGGACTATAGCCTTGTCTATAGTCTGGACTATAGCCTTGTCTATAGTCTGGACTATAGCCTTGTCTATAGTCTGGACTATAGCCTTGTCTATAGTCTGGACTATAGCCTTGTCTATAGTCTGGACTATAGCCTTGTCTATAGTCTGGACTATAGCCTTGTCTATAGTCTGGACTATAGTCTTGTCTATAGTCTGGACTATAGCCTTGTCTATAGTCTGGACTATAGCCTTGTCTATAGTCTGGACTATAGCCTTGTCTATAGTCTGGACTATAGCCTTGTCTATAGTCTGGACTATAGCCTTGTCTATAGTCTGGACTATAGCCTTGTCTATAGTCTGGACTATAGCCTTGCCTATAGTCTGGACTATTGCCTTGTCTATAGTCTGGACTATAGCCTTGTCTATAGTCTGGACTATAGCCTTGTCTATAGTCTGGACTATAGCCTTGTCTATAGTCTGGACTATAGCCTTGTCTATAGTCTGGACTATAGCCTTGTCTATAGTCTGGACTATAGCCTTGTCTATAGTCTGGACTATAGCCTTGTCTATAGTCTGGACTATAGCCTTGTCTATAGTCTGGACTATAGCCTTGTCTATAGTCTGGACTATAGCCTTGTCTATAGTCTGGACTATAGCCTTGTCTATAGTCTGGACTATAGCCTTGTCTATAGTCTGGACTATAGCCTTGTCTATATTCTTGTCTATAGTCTGGACTATAGCCTTGTCTATAGTCTTGTCTATAGTCTGGACTATAGCCTTGTCTACGCTCTGGACTATAGTATTGTCTGTAGTTTGGACTATAGTCTTCTAATTTCTCACAGTGTTTTGTTCAAACAAAAAGAAACTTACTACTCATTAAAAAACCTTTTTATGTAGCCAGAACCAAACAAAATTATCAATTTTTCCCCTTATTTTTTGGCGACTGTTGGACTACAACAATATCAACTCCAAATGATTATGGATTCCGTTTAAAAAAAGAAAACAAAAACTAAATAATAAGAATAAATACAAAATATGTATATTTTCAATGTTGGTGGTCTCCACTTATAATTTGGACTGTGTTCTTTTCTGCTTTTTTTTGCAGAACTATAAAAACAAAATGTTTTTATATATAAAAATTTATTGCTTACAATAATATAAAAAACAATGGGTTGGGTGTTCGGAAAACTTTTAAGAATTTAAAAATTTCTCCATACTCTCATTTAGTATACAATGCTTGCACTAGTTACTAGCTTGACCCATGAATGTAAATGTTTACTAAAATATCATGTAAAGTAACCATTTGTGTTTTAATTTGTTTATAAATCAGAAATGTTAATAACAGTTATTCTTCATTCATACAAATCACTCATTCATTCACTCACTCCTCTCTCATTCATTCAGACGACGACAATCCATTCATTTTAATGTTTTTATTTATTTTAAAATAAATGCTGCCGCTGTTGTTATTGCAGCAATTGTCGTTGATTAAAAAAATTGTTGTTTTGCATGTTGGCAATGTTGTTTTATTTAGTTTTTTTTTTCACTACTCAGTCGTTAGCTGCCACTAGTGTGGATAATGTAGCGGTTATAGTGTAGTCTATAGTCTGGTCTATAGTCTAGTCTATAGTATGGACAATAGTCCAGTCTATAGTCTGGACTATAGTCTAGTCCAAAATATATTCTACTCTATAGTCTAGTCTACAGTCTGGACTATAGTCTAGTCTACAGTCTGGACTATAGTCTAGTCTACAGTCTGGACTATAGTCTAGTCTACAGTCTGGACTATAGTCTAGTCTACAGTCTGGACTATAGTCTAGTCTACAGTCTGGACTATAGTCTAGTCTACAGTCTGGACTATAGTCTAGTCTATAGTCTGGACTATAGTCTAGTCTATAGTCTGGACTATAGTCTAGTCTATAGTCTGGACTATAGTCTAGTCTATAGTCTGGACTATAGTCTAGTCTATAGTCTGGACTATAGTCTAGTCTATAGTCTGGACTATAGTCTAGTCTATAGTCTGGACTATAGTCTAGTCTATAGTCTGGACTATAGTCTAGTCTATAGTCTAGTCTATAGTCTGGACTATAGTCTAGTCTATAGTCTGGACTATAGTCTAGTCTATAGTCTAGTCTATAGTCTGGACTATAGTCTAGTCTATAGTCTAGTCTATAGTCTGGACTATAGTCTAGTCTATAGTCTGGACTATAGTCTAGTCTATAGTCTGGACTATAGTCTAGTCTACAGTCTGGACTATAGTCTAGTCTACAGTCTGGACTATAGTCTAGTCTATAGTCTGGACTATAGTCTGGACTATAGTCTAGTCTATAGTCTAGTCTATAGTCTGGACTATAGTCTAGTCTATAGTCTGGACTATAGTCTAGTCTATAGTCTGGACTATAGTCTAGTCTATAGTCTGGACTATAGTCTAGTCTATAGTCTGGACTATAGTCTAGTCTATAGTCTGGACTATAGTCTAGTCTATAGTCTAGTCTATAGTCTGGACTATAGTCTAGTCTATAGTCTGGACTATAGTCTAGTCTATAGTCTGGACTATAGTCTAGTCTACAGTCTGGACTATAGTCTAGTCTACAGTCTGGACTATAGTCTAGTCTACAGTCTGGACTATAGTCTAGTCTACAGTCTGGACTATAGACTATAGACTAGATATAGACTATAGTCTAGTCTATAGTCTAGTCTATAGTCTGGACTATAGTCTAGTCTATAGTCTAGTCTATAGTCTGGACTATAGTCTAGTCTATAGTCTAGTCTATAGTCTGGACTATAGTCTAGTCTATAGTCTGGACTATAGTCTAGTCTATAGTCTGGACTATAGTCTAGTCTATAGTCTGGACTATAGTCTAGTCTATAGTCTGGACTATAGTCTAGTCTATAGTCTGGACTATAGTCTAGTCTATAGTCTGGACTATAGTCTAGTCTATAGTCTGGACTATAGTCTAGTCTATAGTCTGGACTATAGTCTAGTCTATAGTCTGGACTATAGTCTAGTCTATAGTCTAGTCTATAGTCTGGACTATAGTCTAGTCTATAGTCTAGTCTATAGTCTGGACTATAGTCTAGTCTATAGTCTAGTCTATAGTCTGGACTATAGTCTAGTCTATAGTCTAGTCTATAGTCTGGACTATAGTCTAGTCTATAGTCTGGACTATAGTCTAGTCTATAGTCTGGACTATAGTCTAGTCATAGTCTGGACTATAGTCTAGTCTATAGTCTGGACTATAGTCTAGTCTATAGTCTAGTCTATAGTCTGGACTATAGTCTAGTCTATAGTCTAGTCTATAGTCTGGACTATAGTCTAGTCTATAGTCTGGACTATAGTCTAGTCTATAGTCTGGACTATAGTCTAGTCTACAGTCTGGACTATAGTCTAGTCTACAGTCTGGACTATAGTCTAGTCTACAGTCTGGACTATAGTCTAGTCTACAGTCTGGACTATAGTCTAGTCTACAGTCTGGACTATAGTCTAGTCTACAGTCTGGACTATAGTCTAGTCTATAGTCTGGACTATAGTCTGGACTATAGTCTAGTCTATAGTCTAGTCTATAGTCTGGACTATAGTCTAGTCTATAGTCTGGACTATAGTCTAGTCTATAGTCTGGACTATAGTCTAGTCTATAGTCTGGACTATAGTCTAGTCTATAGTCTGGACTATAGTCTAGTCTATAGTCTGGACTATAGTCTAATCTATAGTCTGGACTATAGTCCAGTCTATAGTCTGGACTATAGTCTAGTCTATAGTCTAGTCTATAGTCTGGACTATAGTCTAGTCTATAGTCTAGTATATAGTCTGGACTATAGTCTAGTCTATAGTCTGGACTATAGTCTAGTCTATAGTCTGGACTATAGTCTAGTCTATAGTCTGGACTATAGTCTAGTCTATAGTCTGGACTATAGTCTAGTCTATAGTCTGGACTATAGTCTAGTCTATAGTCTGGACTATAGTCTAGTCTATAGTCTAGTCTATAGTCTGGACTATAGTCTAGTCTATAGTCTAGTCTATAGTCTGGACTATGTCTAGTCTATAGTCTGGACTATAGTCTAGTCTATAGTCTGGACTATAGTCTAGTCTATAGTCTGGACTATAGTCTAGTCTATAGTCTGGACTATAGTCTAGTCTATAGTCTGGACTATAGTCTAGTCTATAGTCTGGACTATAGACTCTAGACTATAGTCTGAGACTATAGACTAGACTATAGTCCTAGACTATAGACTAGACTATAGTCCAGACTAGACTAGACTATAGTCCAGACTATAGTTATATACTGACTATAGACTAGACTATAGTCCAGACTATAGACTAGACTATAGACTAGACTATAGTCCAGACTATACTGGACTATAGTCTAGACTATATTAGACTATAGTCCAGACTATAGACTAGACTATAGTCCAGACTATAGACTAGACTATAGTCCAGACTATAGACTAGACTATAGTCCAGACTATAGACTAGACTATAGTCCAGACTATAGACTAGACTATAGTCCAGACTATAGACTAGACTATAGACTAGACTATAGTCCAGACTATAGTCCAGACTATAGACTAGACTATAGTCCAGACTGTAGACTAGACTATAGTCCAGACTGTAGACTAGACTATAGTCCAGACTGTAGACTAGACTATAGTCCAGACTGTAGACTAGACTATAGTCCAGACTGTAGACTAGACTATAGTCCAGACTGTAGACTAGACTATAGTCCAGACTATAGACTAGACTATAGTCCAGACTATAGACTAGAGACTATAGTCCAGACTATAGACTAGACTATAGACTAGACTATAGTCCAGACTATAGACTAGACTATAGACTAGACTATAGTCCAGACTATAGACTAGACTATAGTCCAGACTATAGACTAGACTATAGTCCAGACTATAGACTAGACTATAGTCCAGACTATAGACTAGACTATAGTCCAGACTATAGACTAGACTATAGACTAGACTATAGTCCAGACATAATCTAGACTAGACTATACTATAGACTAGACTATAGACTAGACTATAGTACTATAGACTAGACTATAGACTAGACTATAGTCCAGACTATAGACTAGACTATAGACTAGACTATAGTCCAGACTATAGACTAGACTATAGTCCAGACTATAGACTAGACTATAGTCCAGACTATAGACTAACTATAGTCCAGACTATACTAGACTATAGTCCAGACTATAGACTAGACTATAGTCCAGACTATAGACTAGACTATAGTCCAGACTATAGACTAGATAGTCCAGACTATAGACTAGACTATAGTCCAGACTATAGACTAGACTATAGTCCAGACTATAGACTAGACTATAGACTAGACTATAGTCCAGACTATAGACTAGACTATAGACTAGACTATAGTCCAGACTATAGACTACTATAGACTAGACTATAGTCTATATCTAGTCTATAGTCTATAGTCCAGACTGTAGACTAGACTATAGTCCAGACTGTAGACTAGACTATAGTCCAGACTGTAGACTAGACTATAGTCCAGACTGTAGACTAGACTATAGTCCAGACTATAGACTAGACTATAGTCCAGACTAAGACTAGACTATAGTCCAGACTATAGACTAGACTATAGACTAGACTATAGTCCAGACTATAGACTAGACTATAGTCCAGACTATAGACTAGACTATAGTCCAGACTATAGACTAGACTATAGTCCAGACTATAGACTAGACTATAGTCCAGACTATAGACTAGACTATAGTCCAGACTATAGACTAGACTATAGTCCAGACTATGACTAGACTATAGAATAGACATAGTCTCAGGACTATAGTCCAGACTAGTAGACTAGACTATAGTCCAGACTGTAGACTAGACTATAGTCCAGACTGTAGACTAGACTATAGTCCAGACTATAGACTAGACTATAGTCCAGACTATAGACTAGACTATAGTCCAGACTATAGACTAGACTATAGACTAGACTATAGTCCAGACTATAGACTAGACTATAGATCTAGACTATAGTCCAGACTATAGACTAGACTATAGTCCAGACTATAGACTATAGACTAGACTATAGTCCCTAAGACTATAGTCCAGACTATAACTAGACTATAGTCCAGACTATAGACTAGACTATAGTCCAGACTATAGACTAGACTATAGTCCAGACTATAGACTAGACTATAGTCCAGACTATAGACTAGACTATAGTCCAGACTATAGACTAGACTATAGTCCAGACGATAGACTAGACTATAGTCCAGACTGTAGACTAGACTATAGTCCCAGACTGTAGACTAGACTATAGTCCAGACTGTAGACTAGACTATAGTCCAGACTGTAGACTAGACTATAGTCCAGACTGTAGACTAGACTATAGTCCAGACTGTAGACTAGACTATAGTCCAGACTGTAGACTAGACTATAGAGTAGAATATATTTGGACTAGACTATAGTCCAGACTATAGACTGGACTATTGTCCATACTATAGACTAGACTATAGACCAGACTATAGACTACACTATAACCGCTACATTATCCACACTAGTGGCAGCTAACGACTGAGTAGTGAAAAAAAAAACTAAATAAAACAACATTGCCAACATGCAAAACAACAATTTTTTTAATCAACGACAATTGCTGCAATAACAACAGCGGCAGCATTTATTTTAAAATAAATAAAAACATTAAAATGAATGGATTGTCGTCGTCTGAATGAATGAGAGAGGAGTGAGTGAATGAATGAGTGATTTGTATGAATGAAGAATAACTGTTATTAACATTTCTGATTTATAAACAAATTAAAACACAAATGGTTACTTTACATGATATTTTAGTAAACATTTACATTCATGGTCAAGCTAGTAACTAGTGCAAGCATTGTATACTAAATGAGAGTATGGAGAAATTTTTAAATTCTTAAAAGTTTTCCGAACACCCAACCCATGTTGTTTTTTATATTATTGTAAGCAATAAATTTTTATATATAAAAACATTTTGTTTTTATAGTTCTGCAAAAAAAAGCAGAAAAGAACACAGTCCCAAATTATAAGTGGAGACCACCAACATTGAAAATATACATATTTTGTATTTATTCTTATTATTTAGTTTTTGTTTCTTTTTTTAAACGGAATCCATAATCATTTGGAGTTGATATTGTTGTAGTCCAACAGTCGCCAAAAAATAAGGGGAAAAATTGATAATTTTGTTTGGTTCTGGCTACATAAAAAGGTTTTTAATGAGTAGTAAGTTTCTTTTTGTTTGAACAAAACACTGTGAGAAATTAGAAGACTATAGTCCAAACTACAGACAATACTATAGTCCAGAGCGTAGACAAGGCTTATAGTCCAGACTATAGACAAGACTATAGACAAGGCTATAGTCCAGACTATAGACAAGAATATAGACAAGGCTATAGTCCAGACTATAGACAAGGCTATAGTCCAGACTATAGACAAGGCTATAGTCCAGACTATAGACAAGGCTATAGTCCAGACTATAGACAAGGCTATAGTCCAGACTATAGACAAGGCTATAGTCCAGACTATAGACAAGGCTATAGTCCAGACTATAGACAAGGCTATAGTCCAGACTATAGACAAGGCTATAGTCCAGACTATAGACAAGGCTATAGTCCAGACTATAGACAAGGCTATAGTCCAGACTATAGACCAAGGCTATAGTCCAGACTATAGACAGGCTATAGTCCAGACTATAGACAAGGCAATAGTCCAGACTATAGGCAAGGCTATAGTCCACTATAGAACCCTGACAAGGCTATAGTCCAGACTATAGACAAGGCTATAGTCCAGACTATAGACAAGGCTATAGTCCAGACTATAGACAAGGCTATAGTCCAGACTATAGACAAGGCTATAGTCCAGACTATAGACAAGGCTATAGTCCAGACTATAGACAAGACTATAGTCCAGACTATAGACCAAGGCTATAGTCCAGACTATAGACAAGGCTATAGTCCAGACTATAGACAAGGCTATAGTCCAGACTATAGACAAGGCTATAGTCCAGACTATAGACAAGGCTATAGTCCAGACTATAGACAAGGCTATAGTCCAGACTATAGACAAGGCTATAGTCCCAGACTATAGACAAGGCTATAGTCCAGACTATAGACAAGGCTATAGTCCAGACTATAGACAAGGCTATAGTCCAGACTATAGACAAGGCTATAGTCCAGACTATAGACAAGGCTATAGTCCAGACTATAGACAAGGCTATAGTCCCAGACTATAGACAAGGGCTATAGTCCAGACTATAGACAAGGCTATAGTCCAGACTATAGACAAGGCTATAGTCCAGACTATAGACAGGCTATAGTCCAGACTATAGACAAGGCTATAGTCCAGACTATAGACAAGGCTATAGTCCAGACTATAGACAAGGCTATAGTCCAGACTATAGACAAGGCTATAGTCCAGACTATAGACAAGGCTATAGTCCAGACTATAGACAAGGTTATAGTCCAGACTATAGACAAGGCTATAGTCCAGACTATAGACAAGGCTATAGTCCAGACTATAGACAAGGCTGTAGTCCAGACTATAGACAAGGCTATAGTTAGACTATAGACAAGGCTATAGTCCCAGACTATAGACAAGGCTGTAGTCCAGACTATAGACAAGGCTATAGTTTAGACTATAGACAAGGCTATAGTCCAGACTATAGACAAGGCTATAGTCCAGACTAATAGTACAAGGTTATAGTCCAGACTATAGACAAGGCTATAGTCAGACTATAGACAAGGCTATAGTCCAGACTATAGACAAGGCTATAGTCCAGACTATAGACAAGGCTATAGTCCAGACTATAGACAAGGCTATAGTCTGGACTATAGACAAGGCTATAGTACAGACTATAGACAAGGCTATAGTCCAGACTATAGACAAGGCTATAGTCCAGACCTATAGACAAGGTTATAGTCCAGGCTATAGACAAGGCTATAGTCCAGACTATAGACAAGGCTATAGTCCAGACTATAGACAAGGCTATAGTCCAGACTATAGACAAGGCTATAGTCCAGGCTATAGACAAGGCTATAGTCCAGGCTATAGACAAGGCTATAGTCCAGACTATAGACGAGACTATAGACAAGACTATAGTCCAGACTATAGACTATAGGTCCAGACTATAGACTAGACAAGACTATAGTCCAGACTATAGACTATAGTCCAGACTATAGACTATAGTCCAGACTATAGACTATAGTCCAGACTATAGACTAGACAAGACTATAGTCCAGACTATAGACTAGACAAGACTGTAGTCCAGACTATACGCAAGACTATAAACCAAATTATAGCACAGACAATATTAGACTACTGTGCAGATAGTCCCGTCTTTAGCCAAAACTTTTAAAACTTTTCTTTTATTTTCCCACAATATTTTCCCCCAGTGTATATATAATCATTTATTGCCAAAAGCATATTTGGAAAAAAGGGTTCTTCAAAAAAAAAAAAAAAGTATTGTATTCTTCTCCGACGAGCGGTAATTATGAATATTATTTCAACATAGTTTGAAAGAAAACGTAAAGAAATCGTTAACTCTCACATATTGGCGACGCCTTTAAGACGCTTCAGTTGATTGAAAAGGTATTCAGTTTTTAGTTCTGTTTAGTTTTTTTTTATTTCAGCGGAAATTTATATTGAAATATTAAGGTTTGTTTTGTGATTTCTTACTTTAATGAGTTTTATTTGAAACTATTAAATTCAAAATTGTTTTTATTAAGAAATTTATATTTTAGCTACTAGGTACTTTTAGCTACACCCAAAGGGGACATTTCATTTCCAGCATCTGGTGTGTTCTCCGACTGTTTAGTAAAGTAATTAAATTTTATTTCAATTTCAACATTTTTAGGCTAGAGGGTTTGTTTAACTGGCTTCCTGGTAATTAGTTAATGTTTTTTATTATTGCTATATTTTTTGCCATATTTTTATATGTTTTGTCATTAACTAATATCATTAGGCATTTAAAATATTAAATGTTTATGAAGTTTAAATAGTTTTTAAATTAAAGATAAATTTTTATGGCAGATCACCCAGGCGGATTTGAATGTAATATTAGTAATGTTTGTAATTGAATGTTTAATATGTGGGATCATCTGCAGCTGTTATGAGGAGTCTATAATAAAAGCTATTGCCTAGACTACCACCCAGACTACTGGACTTTAGACCCAACTAACTGAGTATAGACTAGACTATAGACTAGACTATAGACTAGACTATAGACTACTAGACTATAGACTAGACTTTAGACTAGACTATAGACTAGACTATAGACTAGACTATAGACTAGACTATAGACTAGACTATAGACTAGACTATAGACTAGACTATAGACTAAACTATAGACTAGACTATAGACTAGACTAGAACTAGACTATAGACTAGACTATAGACTAGACTATAGACTAGACTATAGACTAGACTAGTAGACTAGACTATAGACTAGACTAAGACTAGACTATAGACTAGACTATAGACTAGACTATAACTAGACTATGATAGACTATGACTAGACTATAGACTTAGACTATATATAGACTATAGACTAGACTATAGACTAGACTATAGACTAGACTATAGACTAGACTATAGACTAGACTATAGACTAGACTAGACAGACTATAGACTAGACTATAGACTAGACTATAGACTAGACTATAGACTAGACTATAGGACTAGACTATAGACTAGACTATAGACTAGACTATAGACTAGACTATAGACTAGACTATAGACTAACTATAGACTATACTATAGACTAGACTATAGACTAGGACTATAGACTAGACTATAGACTAGACTATAGACTAGACATAGACTAGACTATGACTAGACTATAGACTAGACTATAGACTAGACTATAGACTAGACTATAGGACTAGACTATAGACTAGACTATAGACTAGACTATAGACTAGACTATAGACTAGACTATAGACTAGACTATAGACTAGACTATAGACTAGACTATAGACTAGACTATAGACTAGACTATAGATAGACTATAGACTAGGACTATAGACTAGACTATAGACTAGACTATAGACTAGACTAGAGACTAGATATAGGACTAGGACTATAGACTAGACCTATAGACTAGACTATAGACTAGACTATAGACTAGACTATAGACTAGACTATAGACTAGACTATAGACTAGACTATAGACTAGACTATAGACTAGACTATAGACTAGACTATAGACTAGACTATAGACTAGACTATAGACTAGACTATAGACTAGACTATAGACTAGACTATAGACTAGACTATAGACTAGACTATAGACTAGACTATAGACTAGACTTATAGACTAGGACTATAGACTAGACTATAGACTAGATATAGACTAGACTATAGACTAGACTATAGACTAGACTATAGACTAGACTATAGACAGGACTATAGACTAGACTATAGACTAGACTATAGACTAGACTATAGACTAGACTATAGACTAGACTATAGACTAGACTATAGACTAGACTATAGACTAGACTATAGACTAGACTATAGACTAGACTATAGAGATAGACTATAGACTAGACTATAGACTAGACTATAGACTAGACTATAGACTAGACTATAGACTAGACTATAGACTAGACTATAGACTAGACTATAGACTAGACTATAGACTAGACTATAGACTAGACTATAGACTAGACTATAGACTAGACTATAGACTAGACTATAGACTAGACTATAGACTAGACTATAGACTAGACTATAGACTAGACTATACACTAGACTATAGACTAGACTATAGACTAGACTATAGACTAGACTATAGACTAGACTATAGACTAGACTATAGACTAGACTATAGACTAGACTAGACTATAGACTAGACTATAGACTAGACTATAGACTAGACTAGACTATAGACTAGACTATAGAACTAGACTATAGATAGACTAGACTAACTATAGACTAGACTATAGACTAGACTAGACTATAGACTAGACTATAGACTAGACTAGGACTATAGACTAGACTATAGACTAGACTATAGGACTAGACTATAGACTAGACTAGACTAGACTATAGACTAGACTATAGACTGAGACTATAGACTAGACTATAGACTAGACTATAGACTAGGACTATAGACTAGACTATAGACTAGACTATAGACTATAGCTAGACTATAGACTGACTATAGACTAGACTATAGACTAGACTATAGACTAGACTTTAGACTAGACTATAGACTAGACTATAGGACTAGACTATAGACTAGACTATAGACTAGGCTATAGACTAGGACTATAGACTAGACTATAGACTAGGACTATAGACTAGGCTATAGACTAGACTATAGCTAGTCTATAGACTAGACTATAGACTAGGCTATAGACTAGACTATAGACTAGACTATAGACTAGACTATAGACTAGATTATAGACTAGAATATAGACTAGAATATAGACTAGACTATCGAATAGACTATCGAATAGACTATCGAATAGACTATTGAATAGACTATTGAATATCCTATCGAATAGACTATCGAATGGACTATCGAATAGACTATCGAATAGACTTCGAATATACTATCGAATGGACTATCGAATAGACTATCGAATTGCCTATCGAATAGCCTATCGAATAAACTATCGAATAGGACTATCGAATAGCCTATCGAATAGACTATCGAATAGACTATCGAATAGACTATCGAATAGACTATCGAATAGACTATCGAATAGCCTATCGAATAGACTATCGAATAGACTATCGAATGGACTATCGAATAGCCTATCGAATAGACTATCGAATAGACTATCGAATAGCCTATCGAATAGAGTATCGAATAGACTATCGAATGGACTATCTAATAGACTATCGAATGGACTATCGAATAGACTATGGGCTATAGTGTAAGCCATATAGTCCACATTAAATATCAAAATTTCTCTAATATTATTTATTTCAAATACTAATCCTATAATTACAAATTGAAAATTTTTCTTAAAACCACCTGCTTTTAAAATCCTGTATTTTTTAAAAATTTCTACAAAAAAAAAAAAAAAAAAAACAAAACAATCATCATGTAATAATGCATAATTATAAATGATGAGTCATTTGAGAGCTAGAACTAACCTTAAGTATGTAGTATGTCTCATCACGAAAAACATGTAGTAAAATGTGATCTGTGACAGTTTGGTTCGTTCGGTACGGTTTCGTTTTCCCATTAAATAATTGATAACATTGTTTACGGTTTTTGAGTGTGTGTTGTTTGTTATAATTACATTAACTACGTGTGTACATTGTATACAACTTTATCGTTTTCTTCAAATGTCCCTCCTCTGCTCTCATCAATTGCATACATCCAGTCATCATTTTATCAATCCATTTACAAAACCCAAACGTCGAACGAACAAACGACCTTTGCAACAATGTTTAAAGGAAACTATGTAAAACTTGTGTATTGGTTTTGAGCTGTTCTTTACGTTGGAATATTTCTTTTTTTTTTGTTTCTTTGAAAATTTAGTTATTTTCAATTTATACGACTCGCACACACACCTTTTTCTGTGATCTTCATGGTCGTTGCTGTTTGCTGATGATGATGAAGATGTTATTTTGTTTTTACGTTTCTGTTGTTGCTTTCGTTCTTCTTAATTTTATGGCTCCTGTATTTCCTCAAAATTATAGTCTTTGAAAGCTTAAGACAACAAACAGAAAACGTCAAAAAGACCGCCAATTGCTACGAAATAAGGAAAACAGGGACGTGGTTGAAAGTCAGAGAAGAGACGGCAGTAAATAGTTAAATGTCAGGACTATAGTCAAGACCATGGACTAGGTTATAATTAAAACTATGGAGTAAATTATACACTAATGTCTGGAACTATCCGACTAAGTAATAGTGCACACAATAGTTTAGAATATAGGTTATACTATAGTCCAGACTATAGACTAGTTATAATCTGAAATATAGTCTAGTTCATAGTCTGGACTATAGAATAGTCTAGTCTATAGTCTTGACTATAGTTTAGTCTACAGTGCAGTTTATAGTCTGAACTATAGTCCAGACTATAGACTAGACTATAGCCCAGACTATAGAGTAGACTATAGTCCAGACTATAGTCCAGACTATAGTCCAGACTATAGACTAGACTATAGTCCAGACTATAGACTAGACTATAGTCCAGACTATAGACTAGACTATAGTCCAGACTATAAACTAGACTATAGTCCAGACTATAGACTAGACTATAGTCCAGACTATAGACTAGACTATAATCCAGACTATAGACTAGACTATAATCCAGACTATAGACTAGACTATAGTCCAGACTATAGACTAGACTATAGTCCAGACTATAGACTAGACTATAGTCCAGACTATAGACTAGACTATAGTCCAGACTATAGACTAGACTATAGTCCAGACTATAGACCTAGACTATAGTCCTAGACTATAGTCCAGACTATAGACTAGACTATAGTCCAGACTATAGACTAGACTATAGTCCAGACTATAGACTAGACTATAGTCCAGACTATAGGCTAGACTATAGTCCAGACTATAGACTAGACTATAGTCCAGACTATAGGACTAGACTATAGTCCAGACTATAGGCTAGACTATAGTCCAGGACTATAGCCTAGACTATAGTCCAGACTATAGTCCAGACTATAGTCCAGACTATAGTCCAGACTATAGTCCAGACTATAGTCCAGACTATAGTCCAGACTATAGTCCAGACTATAGTCCAGACTATAGTCCAGACTATAGTCCAGACTATAGTCCAGACTATAGTCCAGACTATAGTCCAGACTATAGACTAGAATATAGTCCAGACTATAGACTAGACTAGACTATAGTTCCAGACTAAGACTAGACTATAGTCCAGACTATAGACTAGACTATAGTCCAGACTATAGACTAGACTATAGTCCAGACTATAGACTAGACTATAGTCCAGACTATAGACTAGACTATAGTCCAGACTATAGACTAGACTATAGTCCAGACTATGGACTAGACTATAGTCCAGACTATAGACTAGACTATAGTCCAGACTATAGACTAGACTATAGTCCAGACTATAGACTAGACTATAGTCCAGACTATAGACTAGACTATAGTCCAGACTATAGACTAGACTATAGTTCCAGACTATAGGACTAGACTATAGTCCAGACTATAGACTAGACTATAGTCCAGACTATAGACTAGACTATAGTCCAGACTATAGACTAGACTATAGTCCAGACTATAGACTAGACTATAGTCCAGACTATAGACTAGACTATAGTCCAGACTATAGACTAGACTATAGTCCAGACTATAGACTAACTATAGTCCAGACTATAGACTAGACTATAGTCCCAGACTATAGACTAGACTATAGTCCAGACTATAAGACTAGACTATAGTCCAGACTATAGACTAGACTATAGTCCAGACTATAGACTAGACTATAGTCCAGACTATAGACTAGACTATAGTCCAGATATAGACTAGACTATAGTCCAGACTATAGACTAGACTATAGTCCAGACTATAGACTAGACTATAGTCCAGGACTATAGACTAGACTATAGTCCAGACTATAGGACTAGACTATAGTCCAGACTATAGACTAGACTATAGTCCAGACTATAGACTAGACTATAGTCCAGACTATAGACTAGACTATAGTCCAGACTATAGACTAGACTATAGTCCAGACTATAGACTAGACTATAGTCCAGACTATAGACTAGACTATAGTCCAGACTATAGACTAGACTATAGTCCAGACTATAGACTAGTCCATAGACTAACTAGTCCAGACTATAGCTAGACTATAGTCCAGACATATAGACTAGACTATAGTCCAGACTATAGACTAGACTATAGTCCAGACTATAGACTAGACTATAGTCCAGACTATAGACTAAGACTATAGTCCCAGACTATAGACTAACTATAGTCCAGACTATAGACTAGACTATAGTCCAGACTATAGACTAGACTATAGTCCAGACTATAGACTAGACTATAGTCCAGACTATAGACTAGACTATAGTCAGACATATAGACTAGACTATAGTCCAGACTATAGACTAGACTATAGTCAGACTATAGGACTAGACTATAGTCCAGACTATAGACTAGACTATAGTCCAGACTATGGACTAGACTATAGTCCAGACTATAGACTAGACTATAGTCCAGACTATGGACTAGACTATAGTCCAGACTATGGACTAGACTATAGTCCAGACTATGGACTAGACTATAGTCCAGACTATAGACTAGACTATAGTCCAGACTATAGACTAGACTATAGTCCAGACTATAGACTAGACTATAGTCCAGACTATAGACCTAGACTATAGTCCAGACTATAGACTAGACTATAGTCCAGACTATAGACTAGACTATAGTCCAGACTATAGACTAGACTATAGTCCAGACTATAGACTAGACTATAGTCCAGACTATAGACTAGACTATAGTCCAGACTATAGACTAGACTATAGTCCAGGACTATAGACTAGACTATAGTCCAGACTATAGACTAGACTATAGTCAGACTATAGACTAGACTAGTCCAGACTATAGACTAGACTATAGTCCAGACTATAGACTAGACTATAGTCCAGGACTATAGACTAGACTATAGTCCAGACTATAGACTAGACTATAGTCCAGACTATAGACTAGACTATAGTCCAGACTATAGACTAGACTATAGTCCAGACTATAGACTAGACTATAGTCCAGACTATAGACTAGACTATAGTCCAGACTATAGACTAGACTATAGTCCAGACTATAGACTAGACTATAGTCCAGACTATAGACTAGACTATAGTCCAGACTATAGACTAGACTATAGTCCAGACTATAGACTAGACTATAGTCCAGACTATAGACTAGACTATAGTCCAGACTATAGACTAAACTATAGTCCAGACTATAGACTAAACTATAGACAATAGACTACTAGTCAGACTATAGACTAGACTATAGTCCAGACTATAGACTAGACTATAGTCCAGACTATAGACTAGACTATAGTCCAGACTATAGACTAGACTATAGTCCAGACTATAGACTAGACTATAGTCCAGACTATAGACTAGACTATAGTCCAGACTATAGACTAGACTATAGTCCAGACTATAGACTAGACTATAGTCCAGACTATAGACTAGACTATAGTCCAGACTATAGACTAGACTATAGTCCAGACTATAGACTAGACTATAGTCCAGACTATAGACTAGACTATAGTCCAGACTATAGACTAGACTATAGTCCAGACTATAGACTAGACTATAGTCCAGACTATAGACTAGACTATAGTCCAGACTATAGACTAGACTATAGTCCAGACTATAGACTAGACTATAGTCCAGACTATAGACTAGACTATAGTCCAGACTATAGACTAGACTATAGTCCAGACTATAGACTAGACTATAGTCCTATAGACTAGACTATTCCAGACTAGACTAGACTATAGTCCAGACTATAGACTAGACTATAGTCCAGACTATAGACTAGACTATAGTCCAGACTATTGACTAGACTATAGTCCAGACTATAGACTAGACTATAGTCCAGACTATAGACTAAACTATAGTCCAGACTATAGACTAAACTATAGACAATAGACTGGACTATAGTCCAGACTATAGACTAGACTATAGTCCAGACTATAGACTAAACTATAGTCCAGACTATAGACTAAACTATAGACAATAGACTGGACTATAGTCCAGACTATAGACTAGACTATAGCCTAAAGTCTGTACTATAGTCTAGTTTTAATCTTGGGCTTTAAAACTAAAATCTCACATCAACAAAAATTCTTTTAAATAGGCTTTTCCGCTATTTTATCTTAATTTAAAAATAAATTTTATAACAATTCAATTATCTTTAAATGCCATCGATTTTTGTATTAATTTCATGCTTATTTATAGATTAAAAAAGATCTTCAAAGTTATGCAGCTCATTAAAATAAAGTTGTTTTCTTTTCTTTTTGAAAATATATTTCCCGTATATATCCCTTACAACTGCGGTAGGTCTCTGACATTAGTATATAATATGCCTATACTATATTGAATATAAGATTTTGAATATAAAAGAATTTAGTTTTTTTTTTAATACAAACTGAATTGTTAATGTTAAATCTATGTGTGTGTGTGTGTGAGGTGGTGGTTGGTTGGATGAATGTATCTTTTTAGTTTTTATTCCATAAGTCTTTAAGTGTAACGCAAAACCTCTTAAATTCCTATTCAGCTTTGACAGCTTGAAATATATTAACACTGTGATGTATTCATCGGATTTCATTGTTGTCAAGCTGTCTGAGGTGTCGTTTGTCATTGGCAAATGTTCTTTTATTTTTCAGATATTGTCTTCAGCTTGGTTTTGTATTTTCTTTACAGTTCAGTTTATTGTTATTTTTTCTCTCTCTTTATCTACTTGGCTGTTTTCTTTAAAAAAAAATATATATCTTTTGTGAAGTGTATCAATGTGTTCTGTTATTACAATCACTCTTTATTTATCGTCTAAGTCATGGTTTATGATATTTTATGGTTGGTAATGATGCGTGGGATATCTTTCTACTATCTTTATTAAAAAAAAACACACACGTTGTAATCTTAAGATATTTTTACTAGCATATAGAAGATAAATGTTGTATAATGGTTATTCAAACAGTTATGAATTCATTTCCTATTGAATATGCCTACACTGCAGTTGGATTTAGCCAACAGCGCAGAGTTTTTCTAAAGCACATAGTTGACATCACTGTCGAACAATACTAGCTAAACTTTCTTAATATTTTACTCTTAGGTTCCTAAGATTCAATTTCAGCACCCAACTAGAAGTATAGTTTTTCTCCATTCTGAACAGATTTATTTCCATTTTTTGAAATTTCCTTTTAGTAAGTCAGCTGCTGTTAAGGTTGCCACATGTAAAACGATTTGCAGTGTAGTAGCCATATCAAAAACAAAGCAACACATCCACTTAACAATTTTGACAATTAAGTAATTTTTATAGTTTGATTAGAAATATTGCATGGCTCAGCGTCTCTAGTCATTAAAAACGGTAAACAACAATATACATAGTCGAAAAACAAACTGAATTACACTTTATTGTATTTGTTGTTTTTGCCTCTCTTGTGTTTATTATAATAAGAAATTTTAAATTGTATTAAGTCATGCTACATCACTTTTATAATAATTTTAAGTTTTTCTTTTATTGTTTTTTTTTTTTTCTGGCGCTTACTTTGATCTTTTCTCCCCCTCTGTGTCTGTGGACTATTTACATAGAAACTAAAAGCCGGCACAACACTGCAATCGAAGACACTTTCAAGCGAACAAAACGCATAGATATTTACATAATTATCAGGGATGGGAAAAGGCTATGATATAAACTATAGTACAGACTATATTTTTTACTATAGTCCAGACTATAGCCTAGAATGTAGTCCACACTATAGACTAGAATATAGTCCAGACTATAAATTAGAGTCCAGACTATAGACTAGACTATAGTACAGATTATAGGCTTGACTAGACTATAGACTCGACTATAGACTAGACTATAGACTCGACTATAGACTCGACTATAGACTAGACTATAGACTAGACTATAGAGGAGACTATAGACTAAACAATAGTAGAGACTATAGACTAGACTATTGTCGAGACTATATACTAAACTTTAGCCCAGACTATAGACTAGAATATAGTGCACACTATAGACTAGAATATAGTCCAGACTATAGACTAAACTATACTCCAGACTATAAACTATATGTATAATCCAGACTATATTCTTGACAATTGTCCTGAATACAGACTAGGCTATGGTCCAAACTATAGACTGCACTGATTGCTGATGATGAATCTAGACTATATTCCAGACTATAGATATAGATTCAAAATTAAAGACTTAACATTTCCATCTCTGCTTTAAATTTTCTTGATAAAGATCTTATAAATATTTGTAAAGAAAATATCGCTAATATAACAATAACAACGACTACTATCAGAAAAAAATTTACAAAATAAATTACGTAGTAGTAGTTTGGTCTATTGCATTAGGAAAATATTTGTATGATCGATGAGTTGTAATGATCATTAAGTGCAAAAAATCTCTATTAAATATTTGTGGGCAATTTTTGTGATATTTCCATTATATTTGTTTGATTTACTTAGCTAGTAGTAGTCGTAGAGCAGGCGTTATCATGGAAAAAATGTTCAGCAACATAAACAAAAATACTGCCTGGGGTGTGGACGTCAGACAATAATAATATTTGCTGCCGTTTTTCTTCTACAGTTGTCGACTACAACAAATAGTCGTCGTCAGTCAGTAGTAGCTTTCTGTTGATTTAACATATCTCTTATTGACCACCCTGAAGTAGAAGGAGAAGAATTTTGAGTAAACATCACCAGGATCAAGAACAACATGAAACACTGCCTGCAACAATAAATGTTGTTGCCAGTCTTATGATAAAGACAACAAACAACATTGAGTGATGGGTTTTCGCATTAATGCTGTGACCAACTTAGTCTGGACTGTAAACAGGACTATAGAATAGACTAAAGTCCAGATAATAAAGTAGACTACAATCCAGACTATATACTATACTATAGTCTGAACTATAGTCCAGACTATAGTCTGAACTATAGTCCAGACTATAGTCTAAACTATAGTCCAGTCTATAGTCTAAACTATAGTCCAGTCTATAGTCTAAACTATAGTCCAGACTATAGTCTAAACTATAGTCTAAACTATAGTCCAGACTATATACTAGACTATAGCCCAGACTATAGACTAGACTATAGTCCAGACTATAGACTAGACAATAGTCCAGATTATAGACTAGACAATAGTCCAGACTATAAACTAGACTATAGTTCAGACTATAGACTAGACTATAGACTAGACTAGACTATAGTTCAGACTATAGACTAGACTATAGTTCAGACTATAGACTAGACTATAGTTCAGACTATAGACTAGACTATAGTTCAAACTATAGACTAGACTACAGTTCAGACTATAGACTAGACTATAGTCCATACTACAGACTATACTATAGATTAGACTAGACTATAGTCCAGACTATAGACTAGACTATAGACTAGACTATAGATTAGACTATAGACTAGACTATAGACTAGACTATAGACTAGACTATAGACTAGACTAGACTATAGACTAGACTATAGACTAGACTATAGACTAGACATAGACTAGACTATAGACTAGACTATAGACTAGACTATAGACTAGACGATAGACTAGACTATAGACTAGACTATAGACTAGACTAGACTGACTAGACTGACTAGACTAGGACTAGACTATAGACTAGACTATAGACTAGACCTATAGACTAGACTATAGACTAGACTATAGACTAGGACTATAGACTAGACTATAGACTAGATAGACTAGACTATAGACTAGACTATAGACTAGACTATAGACTAGACTATAGACTAGACTATAGACTAGACTATAGACTAGACTATAGACTAGACTATAGACTAGACTATAGACTAGACTATAGACTAGACTATAGACTAGACTATAGACTAGACTATAGACTAGACTATAGACTAGACTATAGACTAGACTATAGACTAGACTATAGACTAGACTATAGACTAGACTATAGACTAGACTATAGACTAGACTATAGACTAGACTATAGACTAGACTATAGACTAGACTATAGACTAGACTATAGACTAGACTATAGACTAGACTATAGACTAGACTATAGACTAGACTATAGACTAGACTATAGACTAGACTATAGACTAGACTATAGACTAGACTATAGACTAGACTATAGACTAGACTATAGACTAGACTATAGACTAGACTATAGACTAGACTATAGACTAGACTATAGACTAGACTATAGACTAGACTATAGACTAGACTATAGACTAGACTATAGACTAGACTATAGACTAGACTATAGACTAGACTATAGACTAGACTATAGACTAGACTATAGACTAGACTATAGACTAGACTATAGACTAGACTATAGACTAGACTATAGACTAGACTATAGACTAGACTATAGACTAGACTATAGACTAGACTATAGACTAGACTATAGACTAGACTATAGACTAGACTATAGACTAGACTATAGACTAGACTATAGACTAACTATAGACTAGACTATAGACTAGACTATAGACTAGACTATAGACTAGACTATAGACTAGACTATAGACTAGACTATAGACTAGACTATAGACTAGACTATAGACTAGACTATAGACTAGACTATAGACTAGACTATAGACTAGACTATAGTCTAGTCTATAGTCTAGACTATAGACTAGACTATAGACTAGACTATAGACTAGACTATAGACTTGACTATTGACTAGACTAGACTATAGACTTGACTATAGACTAGACTTAATAGGACTAGACTATAGACTAGACTATAGACTTAGACTATAGACTAGACTATAGACTAGACTATAGACTAGACTAGACTAGACTGGACTATAGACTAGACTATAGACTAGACTATAGACTAGACTATAGACTAGACTATAGGACTAAAGACTATAGACTAGACTATAGACTAGACTATAGACTAGACTATAGACTAGACTATAGACTAGACTATCGACTAGACTATAGACTAGACTATAGACTAGACTATAGACTTTACTATTGACTAGACTAGACTATAGACTTGACTATAGACTAGACTATAGACTAGACTATAGACTAGCCTATAGACTAGGACTATAGACTGGACTATAGGCTAGACTATAGACTATAAATATAGTCCAGACTATAGACTAGACTACAGTTCAGACTATAGATTATATTATAAACTAACTTATTGACTAGATTATAGACAAGGCTATAGACTATATTATAGGCCAGACTATAGACTATACTATAGTCCTGACTATAGACCAGACAATCAAGACTTTAGTCAACACTGTAGACTAGTTGGTCCCATTGAGAAAGCTTTATAAAACCGATATAATCATTATTATGATCGAACATTGTAAATAACAACATCTCCTCAGCTGCATCAGTAACCGCAAAACATCATTAACAACTGCAACAACAATAACAACATCATCTTTGTCGATCAGGAAACACAACGACGAACCAACAAACAGCAGTTGAAATCACATTAAGCGTAGAACAGTGGCAGCCTAAAGCGATTTACAAACCAACCCCATCCATACACCCATCAACATTTATAACCTGAGATGATTTTTATGAAATTGAATAAAACCACTGACTGTTCGGTTGTCTGTCTGGCTGCTGACTTTTTCAACATGTTGTGTGTTACTCTGTTTACGAAAGTCTCGGTAATGCAATTTTAATAACTTTTTTTTTTGGAAGACTCTGCGCTAAATCGGTTTATGAATGTGTTTGATGTTAATGCCACAAAATAATATTAAAGAAAAAATATTTCATTTCAAGACAAAAAATACAGTAGCCTTTTAGAAGAATTTCCAAGGAATTCATTAAGGTTATTTTTTTTGCGTTTTCACAAGTGTCAAACTAAAAATTTAAAGAATTAATGAAGTCATGAAAAAAATATTATTTCAGGGAGGGCTTAATAAATTTTTAAAGAAAAAGAACGAACATGAAGGACATTTAAGGCAATAAAGGACTATTTATCATTTGAGATAATAAAATAATAGTATTGACTATAGTGTAGTCTATAGTCTTGACTATAGTGTAGTCTATAGTCTTGACCAGTGATTAAAATTACTAATATATTAGTAACCAAAATGCATATTTTCTCCTATGCATACGTATGTAATATTAAAATATAAATATATTTTATGAATATAATATATTTAATTGCTACCATTCGAAATATTTCTAGTATTTTTGCTAAAATATTTACCCATACAAACTATTGCATATTACAGCTTACAGACAAATATAAAATGTTTTCACATACAATATATTACGCAGCAACTCGCTAACATATTATAATACCCACATATATTTCATATGGCTTGCCTATAATATAAAATATTTTCCTACACAAATTATTCGAAGTCAACAATATTGAAGCCATGCAAGCAAGTAATATACGAACATGAATGTACGCAAGCCAGAGCATATATGTGCCGACGAAAACACGAAACAAAACGATAGTCGCGACTATCAGGTTACAATATTTTTACTATCAAACTTAAATATTATTTACTATAGGAATGACTTATGGTCTAAAATTTAACATTTCATGTTGAACTTGAAAAATTATAAAATGTGAAAAATGTATGCAAGATATAACCAAATTTTATTTAGAAAATAATTGAAAACGTTTATATCTATGTATGTTTTATGTATATTATGGGAAAAATGTATGCATGAAATAACCAAATTTTAATTAGAAAATTTTTGAATTGAATTATTGAATGTATGTATTTATTAAATTTATGTTTAATTTTTATGTGGAGTATTAAAATGTATGTATTTGTATTGATTGTAATATAATTAAAAAAATTATATAAATACTTAGAGGATCATATGAATGTAAAAATATATTCAAATATGCAACACCATTTATATCTGGTTTTGTATATACATATGTATGTAAGTATGTGTGAAACAATAACAAAAAACACATTCGTCATAAAAATGACCTGTAACAGCACTTTTCTTTCCTACTTTTCACGCACATTCCATAACGGTGGATTACGATAGGTCATTTTTTCCCTGAATTGGTGGAGGGAAGAAGATATGTACGTGTGATGCAAAAATACATTCGTCATAAAAATGACCTGTAGTAGAAATTCTCTTCCTACTTTATCATTTTACGCACATTCCTTAACGATGGTTTACGCAAGATCCTTTTTTTGCTTTACTTGAATTTGTGGTGGGGAGAAGAGGAAAGAAATATCATTATTATTTAGTCTCTCTCATGCAAATTCAAAAGGTTGGCAATGGCATATGCAAATTTATTAACACCTATATATTTTTTCTTCGCGCCTGTTCATTCATTATTGTAAGATAATTGAGTGTATGTAATAATAATTTATAGAAATGTGACACATGCATATGAAAAACATACTTGTATATGTATGTAATACACTCATACATTTTTGTTGTTTTAACCTTTCACAATGTAAAATTACAAAAACAAACTTTTATGTTTTTATGTCCCCTCTTAATTTTTTGCTATCCTGTTACAAATTTCCTTCATTATTGATCATTTCATAGACACTACTAATGCATTACTACCTGTTTACAAACTTATTGTCATCCTGTTACAAACAATATGTTTAAATATAGCCTGTAAAAACAATTTTTTACATATATACATATTTGAATATATTTTACATTCATATGATCCTCTAAGTATTTATATAATTTTTTTCTAATTATATTACAATCAATACAAATACATACATTTTAATACTCCACATAAAATTAAACATAAATTTAATAAACACATACATTCAATAATTCAATACAAAAATTTTCTAATTAAAATTTGGTTATTTCATGCATACATTTTTCCCATAATATACATAAAACATACATAGATATAAACGTTTTCAATTATTTTCTAAATAAAATTTGGTTATATCTTGCATACATTTTTCATATTTTATAATTTTTCAAGTTCAACATGAAATGTTAAATTTTAGACCTAAGTCATTTCCTATAGTAAATAATATTTAAGTTTGATAGTAAAAATATTGTAACCTGATAGTCGCGACTATCGTTTTGTTTCGTGTTTTCGTCGGCACATATATGCTCTGCTTGCGTACATTTCATGTTCGTATATTACTGCTCGCATGGCTTCAATATTGTTGACTGCGAATAATTTGTGTAGGAAAATATTTTAATATTATAGGCAAGCCATATGAAATATATGTGGGTATTATAAATATGTTAGCGAGTTGCTGCGTAATATATTGTAAGTGAAAACATTTTATATTTGTCTGTAAGCTGTAATATGCAATAGTTTGTATGGGTAAATATTTTTAGCAAAAATACTAGAAATATTTTGAACAGAACCATTTTTTAAATATGCATATTTTAAATATGAGGTAAATGCATTTATTGCAAAGTCAAAAATAAAAATATAAAAGCATCTACTAATATTTAAACTCTGGTCTTGACTATAGTCTAGTGTATAGTCTATAGTCTGTCTGGTCTATTCAATATTATAGACTAGACAATAATCTAGTATTCTCTGGAATAATGTTCAGTCTATAATCTATTGACTAGAATACAGTCTACTCTGTTGTATAGTCTAGTTCAGGGGTCGGCAAACTACGGCTCGCGAGCCAAAGGCGGCTCTTTGGATGTGGAGCTGTGGCTCTTTAGTTTCATAAACACTTTCTTATTTTATAAAAAAATATTTATATATTTTAAAATATTTCGGAATTGATTAACGAGCAGTGTTGTTTAAAATTAACAAAACAATATCAAACGTTTCTACAATATACACAACTTTTCATCTTTGTTTAATCGTTCTGTACGTAAGCAAAATAAAGCAAATTCTTTTTGGGCGAGAAAGAACGAAAACAAAACAATTAGTTTTCAGTCATTTCCTTGCTTTTATTTACCCTTGTGCCATTTGGAATTGGTACTGGATCTCTAGAAATGCAGTTGATCAATTTAAAAAGTAAAGCTTTGGTTACGGAAAATTGTCAAAGTTTAAAAGCCAGTTGATAGAGTTAGGTAAAAAGCCAACTAACAATTGAAAGTTTAGAGTCGTTTGTGAAACTTTAAACAACAAGTTGTGATCCAAACTTTTTAAAGCCATACAAACCTATCTCTCCCACTGAATTTGTTCCATGTATAAGGTAGTATTGTAAGAAAATGTTTAATTCTTTAAATTTTTAATTGAAAAGTTCACTATAAACGAATGGGGTATCATGAGCGCTCCTACGAAGATAAGATGAAAATCATGATCATACATTCCGAAATTTTCATGTTTTTCGAATTAAAACATATTTTTTGGAAATTGAAAGTATCGTAATTAATTAATTAATAATGTGGAGAGTTTGGATACAGTTAAATACTAAAAACTTGGTCTATTTGAAAACCTCAATATTTAAATATTGCATGTTTTAGAAACGTTTTAAAACATATTTTTTGGAAATTGAAAGTATCGTAATTAATTAATTAATAATGTGGAGAGTTTGGATACAGTTAAATACTAAAAACTTGGTCTATTTGAAAACGTTTTACAGTGATCTATAAAAGATTTATAATTTTCGACATAAAATTTTTGGCTATAAATAAGGGACCAGAAAGCGTATTATGGACCCATCCTTACAGAATTTGGTACAGATATTTTTGTTTCTATAAATTTGTTTATGACGAATTTCACAACTATACTGGTATTATTAAGCCTGTTATGAGCGTTAAAGTCATTTTCTGAAGAAGAATTTATATGCGGGTATGGTCAACAATGAACTGATCATTAAAAAATTTTGGAGAGAGATTTTTTATCCTATAATACTTGTTAGAGTCATTTTCCGAAGTAGACCTCATAAAAGGGGATTGGTCAATTATGTTCGGATCGTCTTAAAATTTGGTCAAGAAATTTTGTTCTTATAAAACTTGTTTGTGTCAAATTTCGTCGCTTACTGCTATTATTAGGTCACTTAAGAGCGATAGGGTAATATTCTAGTGGTGATCTTATATGGTGGTAGGATCAATTATGAGTCGATAGACACCAAATTTGGTAAAGAGATTTTTGTTCTTGTTTGTGTTGAATTTCGTCATAATACAGCTATTATTAAGACAGTTATGAGCGTTAAAATCAAATTTGGAAGATATATTGGTTCTTATAAAAGTTGTTTATTTTGAATTTCGTTGAAATATTTCTACTGTTAAGTCAATTGTGATCGTTAGTCATTTTCTGAAAAGGACCTTATATTGGGGTTGGTAAAATATGGTTCGATGTCCGCAATACATCACAATATAATTTCTGTATGCATAAAAAAAACTTTATCTTGATTGCCGCCAAATTAATATATTATATGCTGTATTATCTGCGGCATCAATTTTCGTTATTTTTACATTTCCTTATATGCTTCGAAAAGCCTTTTAAATTATAGCACTGTCGCCCTATTCTAATAAACTTCTATATTTTTATATAACGAGTGTTTAAAAAATGCATTCGAATGACACATAAAAGTTCAAAAAGTATTTGTAGTCAAAAATCTATAAGAAAGATTCCTTGCATAATGTCCTGTAGATAATTAAATCAAAAATTATGTTTTTGAAGTGAATTCATAAAGTATTTCGTCATATGAAATCCAAAAAACCCTAAGTTACATTGAACAAATTTTTTAGGAGAAGCAAAAAACCGTTTTGCTTACGGAGATATGAAACTTACGCCCTTGAGAATTTGTTTTTTTTTTCTGAAACCCAAAAGGGCGGCGTAAGTTACATTAAAACATTTTAACATTTTCAACTAAATTCAAATCTGGTTTTGCTGGTCAAATAGGCCGAAAAAATCATAAGGCTTCTTTGTTTTCATAAAGATTTTCGGAAATTGGAATTTTTCTTTGAAAAAATTCTAAAACTGTTAAAATAATCTCTATATTACAAGGATTCGCTAAAAGTGCCATTTTTGTTTTATTTGACATAACCTTTTAAAATTTCTTTGATAGGGACGCTGATTTTAATTGTGGGAGTGTAAAATTTAGCAGGAACATGTATTTTGATACGGTGCGTCATATCAAAAGGTCGATTTATATTTTTTTGTAACTTTGGATTTCATATGACGATTTGTAAAGTTTTAATAAACAAAAATTTTGTGGCTCTTTTAAAACACATGTTTTGTAAACTGTAAATTTTGGCTCTTCCAACTCAAAAGTTTGCCGACCCCTGGTCTAGTTTAAAGTCAAGTCTATAGTTTAAATTTTCAAAATTCCCCCACTGTGCTGTACCTCCCACACTTGATATCAACAACTAGGCAAACGAATTTTACGATCATTATCATACGAGATTCTTTATCATTTTCCACTGATGTGCGCATAATTGAAAAAGACAGATATATGCACTGGCTCTGTAAACTTTCAAATGAAGTGTGTTTTCTCAGCGATTAAGGTGCGTGAGCAGTAGAAAAGTTATTTTATTGCTTTAATTTGATTTATGCTCTAAGGTGTTGGTAGTGTGGCATCATTGTAAGCCATATTGTATTCGTAAACAAACCACTTTATTAAGTGTTGCCATATTAACATTTCCAAAAAAAATACTTTTTTAAAAGAAAATTTCTATTTTAAAAACCATTTCCGTTTAACCTCGTTTAATTTTCTATTCGAAGACAAGTTAGTTTATAAATGTTTTTAGCAGGTTTTTGTTTACTTGTGTGCTAATGCATGACTGTAGGATTTTAATATTCTTTAACTTTTAGTATTAACAACAAAGGCACACAGGCGTAAACCGTGTGTGCGACAGTTTAACATACAAATAAGCTAAAGAACATACAAAAATAAATAGATACTTATAAACAAATATAAATATTTATTAACGCAAGATGGTAACTTTTTAAAATTACTTTCGAAATATAAAAGAAAATCCAAAAATGTAATTCTCTTCCTTTTTTAACTTTTGGTAAATCTCTTCTTTTTAAGCGCTATTGCTTTTTTTCAAAGATATAATTTTTAATCAATAGGTATTATTTACTAAGTTTTCTTTTTAAATTGTCATAGTGAAAAAATTGCTAAATTGTTGACATTGTAGTGGTAAATATTTACTTTGAAAAGAGTTTATTTATGTTACACTGTCACTAACGTTAAATTAATGTTTGTTTACCTTAAACAATGTAAACAAACAATTCTGATAAGTGTTGCCATATTGAGAATTGACAATAACATAACTATAGTCTCATGTATAGTCTAGTCTATAGTCTAATGTATAGTCTAGTGTATAGTTTAGTCTATAGTCTAGTCTATAGTCTAGTCCATAGTCTAGTCTATAATCTAGTATGTAGTCTATTCCAGTCTATAGTCCGGTCTACAGTCTAGTCTATAGTCTAGTCTATAGTCTAGTCTATAGTCTAGTCTATAGTCTAGTCTATAGTCTAGTCTATAGTCTAGTCTATAGTCTAGTCTATAGTCTAGTCTATAGTCTAGTCTATAGTCTAGTCTATAGTCTAGTCTATAGTCTAGTCTATAGTCTAGTCTATAGTCTAGTCTATAGTCTAGTCTATAGTTTAGTCTATAGTCTAGTCTATAGTCTAGTCTATAGTCTAGTCTATAGTCTAGTCTATAGTCTATAGTCTAGTCTATAGTCTAGTCTATAGTCTAGTCTATAGTCTAGTCTATAGTCTAGTCTATAGTCTAGTCTATAGTCTAGTCTATAGTCTAGTCTATAGTCTAGTCTATAGTCTAGTCTATAGTCTAGTCTATAGTCTAGTCTATAGTCTAGTCTATAGTCTAGTCTATAGTCTAGTCTATAGTCTAGTCTATAGTCTAGTCTATAGTCTAGTCTATAGTCTAGTCTATAGTCTAGTCTATAGTCTAGTCTATAGTCTAGTCTATAGTCTAGTCTATAGTCTAGTCTATAGTCTAATCTATAGTCTATAGTCTAGTCTATAGTCTAGTCTATAGTCTAGTCTATAGTCTAGTCTATAGTCTAATCTATAGTCTAGTCCATAGTCTAGTCTATAGTCTAGTCTATAGTCTAGTCTATAGTCTTGTCCATAGTCTAGTCTATAGTCTTGTCCATAGTCTAGTCTATAGTCTAGTCTATAGTCTAGTCTATAGTCTAGTCCATAGTCTAGTCTATAGTCTTGTCCATAGTCTAGTCTATAGTCTAGTCTATAGTCTAGTCTATAGTCTAGTCTATAGTCTAGTCTATAGTCTAGTCTATTGTCTAGTCTATTGTCTAGTCTATAGTCTAGTCTATAGTCTAGTCTATAGTCTAGTCTATAGTCTAGTCTATAGTCTAGTCTATAGTCTAGTCTATGTCTAGTCTATTGTCTAGTCTATTGTAGAGTCTATAGTCTAGTCTATAGTCTAGTCTATAGTCTAGTCTATAGTCTAGTCTATAGTCTAGTCTATAGTCTAGTCTATCTAGTCTAGTCTAGTCTATTGTCTAGTCTATAGTCTAGTCTATAGTCTAGTCTATAGTCTATCTAT
>NW_023996786.1:0-5000 GCF_015586225.1 Lucilia sericata
AAACGTGGGTAATTCTTGAATGTCTCGCCATTGTGTTAGAACCATCCGTATACACATTTAGTCCATCAACATTTACAGGTGTAGGTTCATTATAACCAGAGCTTATAATATACCGGAAGTTTCTCGTAATACACGGTTCCGGAATACAGTAGTCAATGGCATGGTGTAGATTTGGGAGAAGATCTACAATCTTTGCATGACCTCTGGAACAAAAGTTCCATCTATTAGTAATATTTAATCTGGCTGCAGTATCCATTGCCAGTTGTTTAGCAAGGAGATCCACGGGAAGCCAGTTTAGCATAGAAAACAAGAACACCTGTTATGAGAAGAGCCGATTGTCTCATAACTTTCGTGGGTTGATAGCTTAGACCAATATTTCTAAATGTTACGAAATTAATAAACCGAATTGTTATCGAAGAAAATAAATGATTTCAGATTTTTAGATCTTTCGCTGGCTAGATCGAAGCCACCAGTCGTTGTCGCCAGGAATTCGATCTTTATGTTTTGAACTTATACATAAAACTTTTAACTTTTGTATTATACATTTTACTGTTTAAAATTCTGGAGATCTTTTTTTGCCATTGTCAGGCTTTTAGAAATTATATTCGTCAGGTTACGTGGGTTGCTCGCTAGTTAGCGTGTTCACTCGGAGGCCTTGTGGCCCATTGTGATAGCCTTAGAATTGTCACTGCCTTATGTTGAGAGAATGGTTTCCCTCCCTAATTGCGTTGAGTACTTGGTTCTTGTGGTCTCCATGAAAACCAATTGGTATTTCTAATTAAACCAATTTGACGCATCTCAGAGACAGTCCAGATCATGGAAAAGAGCTGTACCAAAATACAGTAGTCTGTGCTTTTGTAAGGCTGGGCGAGTCACATAGAAGGTGTTGTACCGATTCCTCTTCTTCTTCGTCCAGCAGCTATAACGTGGGTGGCCCATAGGTTCCGTCATATGTCCAATCCTACAATGTCCAGTAATTATATTAGAATCTATGTATAAATCGACTTTTTCGAGATTCAGTTCCCGTATTCTTCTCGGGGCTGTATCGATGGCATGTATCACTGCCTGAAAGACTGAAAATGGCTGGGATAACCTAGACACATGTAAAGGGGTCAAGTTATTGTGGCACTCCTTCAATGAGAAACGTAAAAGACACCTTTTAAACCGAAACAGGCGGGATATATCAGGTTGATAGCAGTAATAACAGAACATTGGGGTGCTAGACAGACATGTAAGTGGACTTGGGCTTCCCTTCAATAAACACTGTAACTGTCTTATATATTCTCTGTGAAATTACTTCATATTACTGAGAGAGTTAATAGGTTAACAGGGATAAAGAATTCGGTAATTTTTGATATAGAAGATCTCTCACTATTTACAATTAAAATACTTTTCTATATTAGTTATTTTAGATGAATAAGTATTAAATTATATTTTATTAAACATTAAATTTGTTATTAATTATTCCCTTCCAAACTTTTTTAGCTATGAAGAACTAAAAACCACGTGACAACAATAGCGATAATCCTTCGAACGATTCTGACACGAAAATCGAAGACATCACTATGGATAATGATTCTATGAATTCGGGTTCTTTCAATCAGCCCACATCGTTGATGGGTTCAATATTACCGCCAACAAATGAACAGCAGGAGGCTTTAGCACTTAAGAAAGCCCTAGAATGGGAACTTAGTTTAGATTCACGTGATTTACGTTCACATGCTTGGTATCATGGTCCTCTGCCACGGCAACGTGCCGAAGAGATTGTTCAGCGAGAGGGAGATTTCTAATCAGAGACTGTACATCTCAGCCGCATAATTATGTTTTGACTTGTCGCAGCAATGGGGCGGTATTGCATTTTGTTATAAATAAGGTGAGGGAAAGACAAGTTATGGATCTGTTAATATATATGTATATTATATATTTTTCTATTTCTTTTAAGATTTTGGTACAACCCGAAACCGTGTATGAACGCATACAATATCAGTTTGAGGAGGATGCATTTGATGCCATTCCGATCTTATAACTTTTTATGTGGGTTCTGGTAAGGTTTTTATAGATTATAAAAATTTGAGATATAGTTTTCAACGCCATTTTGTTTATTAGGTAAACCCATTTCTTTGGCTTCTGGAGCTCTTATACAATATCCTGTAATCGTAATTACCCATTGTCATTCTATGGTCACAAGATCGTAGGAAATCAATTGCATAGCCAAATGTTGGCAGGTTTAAGAGGACCAAGTCCTCTTAACTCACCCTTAGCAGCAAATGCAGGATTTCGTTTCGGTGGTATGACCTGTTCCGGCATCAGTCAACAGCAACAATTGCATGGAATGCTACAACATCAGCAGTCTTTGCCCACCTCCATAGGACAACCGATAATGCAACAACAAAGTCCCATGTCTTCACCACCACGAGGAAAACTTAATACCGCACCAAGATTACCTTCCAAGAAGCAACGTTCCCAAAGTTTAACTCCTGCTCAGGCAATTGTGGTGTCTAACATGAAAAATGCCGAAGCAGGCAACAGTGCTGATGGGGTAATACAAGGTGGTACAGGCATGGATGCAATCGTTAATAGCGGTTCCATGAATCAGCTTAACCAAGCCAATGGTCAGGGTTATCGTCCTGATGTTAGACGTTTAGCCAATTCGAAAAGAGCAATAGCATTTGCGGTTCTCCTAATGAAACCCAATTGCACTCTCATTTAGAAATCTAAATATGCATGGTAAAATACCAACCAATGGCTTTCAGACTATAGCTCGTTGTACAGCCAACGATATGGTGGATAATCATATAAAATTCACCACCCATTCACTGCCACGACCAGCTACCAATAATTTTCGCAACAATCTTAATCGTACTTCCAGTTTAGCTAGAGATTTTAATGCCGATTCTTCGGCTAGTATGTTTTCTAGTTTGGAAATAAGTAAAATCCCTGAATTACCCGAAAAACCACCTAGTCCACCACCAAAACCAAATCGTAATGCTGGCCAAACTGGCAGTTTGTCTCGCCCTAACAAGGAGCCATCGGGTTTAGAACAGCAATATCCTTTGCAGAGACAGGGTGGAATGGCTGGTATATATCAATTGAGTGGCTCCGATTCTGGTAATGGTTCGGGCGATTCAATGCCGGGAGATATGAATGAATTCATAATGCATCGTGGTGTGATTATAAAAAATCCTCGCTTTATGACCACATCGGTGTCATCGGTTACGTTGAAAAGTTTGAGTGAATTTGATGTAGAGGCAGCAGAGGATCAGCTATTTACTCTAGAAATACCTTCTTTTAAAGGGGTAAATAGTCCTTACTAAATGAATATTAAAGTTTATTATATTTCTTGTTTACTTTCTTACTTCCAGACCTCCAAATTTGATGTGGAGAATTTCAGCACTCTTCTTTTGCCTTCGTGCGAAAACAACCCCTTGGATGGTGATGCCTTGAATACTTTTAAAATCATGTTACTGGAAACTGGTCCCAAAATGTTGGCCGAACATATAACACGCATAGATATTGGCCTGCTAATAGAAGAACCCAATTCGGAACCCGAGTCAGAAAGCAATAATTGTAATAATATTTTTGATTACTCCGGTCTGGAAATGTTGACTCTGCCACAGGGTAAAATATTTCGCAAAGATATAGTAGAGCGTACGCAATGCTTAAAATTAATGGTGGCCGTAACAATACTCACCTGTCAAACAGATTTAGATCGTGCCGAAATATTAAGTAAATGGATACAAGTAGCGGTAGAGACGAAGACTGCTTTGGGAAATCTATTTGGATTTTCCACCATAATGTTGGGTTTGTGTATGCCTCAAGTAAGTCTTAAAATCTTTTTGCATATAGCGTTAAATTATAACTAAATTTATTTTTCCCGCAAGATTCAAAAACTCACTTCAGCTTGGCATTTGCTACGTCAAAAGTATACCGATGATGCTTTTATGTTCGAGGCCAAACTTAGACCCACCTTAACCAGTATGAATGAATGCTCTAATCCTCAAGCTCCCAATACTACGGTACCACATGTTTTGCTCTATGCCCTGCTCATGGATCGTCCCGTTTTTGATATTTTAAATTTTAACAGTACAACTGAGAAATCTTCCCTTTACAATATGTGTATTACATCGTGGGAAAGTAGAGCCGATGATTTTGGAATGTACATCAATTATGCCCATTTGGATTCATCTCGCAGCTTTCTTAATAATTTGAAAATGTATCGTAAAAATTCGAAAATTATTTTAGAGGAATCGATTTCGAGATTGGATGAATTGTTAAGCGATGCATTTAGGTGAGTTAAAGAGATTAATAAATTAAAATCAATTGACAGTTTGAAAGTCGAGCATGCCCGACCATTTGAACTTAAAATAGTTCTTCTCTAATTATATCGGTCTTATTTTTCTGTGGTCTCCAACAAATGTGAGGAGATTCCTTAGGACTAATATCTAAATGAAAATCAAAATTTCTAAACAAAGATTTAAGTTTCCATGTCTTTCTGATGTTTATCTTGCAAGAAAAGAAGGCGCAAAGCTCTTACACAATCGAATCGAGAGTTCAGAGTGTACATTTACACTCGGACATTGCAAAATAGGTGCGACCCTCCATATCTTAAAACGTACACTCCATATGGTAAAATCCAATGCCGGAATTATACTTATACATATATATGTGCGGCCAGAGTTGCGCACCCAAATTATGTAAAATTACTATTGGACGATTGACAAGACCCCAAATAGATATCTTCTTTAAAAGGTTATGAGATCCTTCGATTTTGTTAGAACTCGAGTTTTGAGAATAACTCTTGCTATGGGGTCTCCTTGCCAAACAATTGAAACTAATGTGAGAAATCCTCCCAAATCCGGAACCATATTTTATATGTAACTTCCGGTATTTTAAGTATCTCTTCAGAGTTTGATGAATCCAAGGCAATGAATGGTTATTCTCACGCCCAGAACATCAAGAGCTTCTTAATCTTAGTATATACACCACTTTTGTGTTAGGAC
>NW_023996786.1:10000-32795 GCF_015586225.1 Lucilia sericata
GACTATAGACTAGACTATAGACTAGACTATAGACTAGACTATAGACTAGACTATAGACTACTATAGACTAGACTATAGACTAGACTATAGACTAGACTATAGACTAGACTATAGACTAGACTATAGACTAGACTATAGACTAGACTATAGACTAACTATAGACTAGACTATAGACTAGACTATAGACTAGACTATAGACTAGACTATAGACTAGACTATAGACTAGACTATAGACTAGACTATAGACTAGACTATAGACTAGACTATAGACTAGACTATAGACTAGACTATAGACTAGACTATAGACTAGACTATAGACTAGACTATAGACTAGACTATAGACTAGACTATAGACTAGACTATAGACTAGACTATAGACTAGACTATAGACTAGACTATAGACTAGACTATAGACTAGACTATAGACTAGACTATAGACTAGACTATAGACTAGACTATAGACTAGACTATAGACTAGACTATAGACTAGACTATAGACTAGACTATAGACTAGACTAAAGACTAGACTAGAATAGACTATAGACTAGACTATAGACTAGACTATAGACTAGACTATAGACTATAGACTATCGACTAGACTATAGACTATCGACTAGACTATAGACTATCGACTAGACTATAGACTATCGACTAGACTATAGACTGGACTATAGACTAGACTATAGACTAGACTATAGACTAGACTATAGACTACTATAGACTAGACTATAGACTAGACTATAGACTAGACTATAGACTAGACTATAGACTAGACTATAGACTAGACTATAGACTAGACTATAGACTAGACTATAGACTAGACTATAGACTAGACTATAGACTAGACTATAGACTAGACTATAGACTAGACTATAGACTAGACTATAGACTAGACTATAGACTATAGACTAGACTATAGACTAGACTATAGACTAGACTATAGACTAGACTATAGACTAGACTATAGACTAGACTATAGACTAGACTATAGACTCTATAGACTAGACTATAGACTAGACTATAGACTAGACTATAGACTAGACTATAGACTAGACTATAGACTAGACTATAGACTAGACTATAGACTAGACTATAGACTAGACTATAGACTAGACTATAGACTAGACTATAGACTAGACTATAGACTAGACTATAGACTAGACTATAGACTAGACTATAGACTAGACTATAGACTAGACTATAGACTAGACTATAGACTAGACTATAGACTAGACTATAGACTAGACTAGACTAGACTATAGACTAGACTATAGACTAGACTATAGACTAGACTATAAACTAGACTATAGACTAGACTATAGACTAGACTATAGACTAGACTATAGACTAGACTATAGACTAGACTATAGACTAGACTATAGACTAGACTATAGACTAGACTATAGACTAGACTATAGACTAGACTATAGACTAGACTATAGACTAGACTATAGACTAGACTATAGACTAGACTATAGACTAGACTATAGACTAGACTATAGACTAGACTATAGACTAGACTATAGACTAGACTACTAGACTAGACTATAGACTAGACTATAGACTAGACTATAGACTAGAACATAGACTAGACCATAGACTAGACTATAGACTAGACTATAGACTAGACTATAGACTAGACCATAGACTAGACTATAAACTTGACTGTAGACTAGACCTTAGACGAGATTATATACTAGGCTAGATTATAGACTAAATAATATACTAGACTAGACTAGACTAGACTATAGACTAGACTATAGACTAAACTTTAAACTAGTATATTGATTAGACTATGGACTAGACTATTGATTAGACTATGGATTACTCTATAGATTAGTCTATTGACTACTATATGGACATTTTATCAAGAGTTTATAACTTACAAAACGTACCGAAAATTTCGTGGGGTACTGAAAAAAGTACTAAATTTTCCATGCCTAGTTCATGTTGAAACACTCGAGTACTTGAGCTTTCTAATCTGTGATCATTGTTGCGTAACATCACTTCCGTTTACATCCGCGCATATGTAATAGTCTCTGTTGATCTGGCAGCAGCACGCAGAGTAGTAATCGATAGACCAAAATATTAATTCATTAAATAAACCAAAGGCAAGTTCTTGCTCACAGTGTGTACACTGTATATCGCCATGGCCAATCAGCCCAGAACACTTGTCATTCATCCGACACATTCATGCTAGTTATACGGGTGGACGAGGCCCGTATACCCATTCATTCGTTCCTTATCTTATTCTTTTTACACTTACTTATTCCCCACGCTTAGCTTCACAGTCAGTTCTCTGATATGTATTTATTTTCTTTTCGGCAACACCACCGAATTTATGCCGAAATAAAAATTTCACCTTGTATCAGTATTTTAAGCAATATTTGCCCTTCCGCGATATTGAGTTTCAACCACGTACACCCTGAAGGGAACCTGGAAAGGTCGAGTATACCAGTTTATCGTCCTGGCAGACTAAAGCTACTGGAAACACCTATTTTTGTCCGGACTGTAATCAAACCAGGATGGGGGGAAGTTCTTCAGTGTAACATGCTCCTATGGGCATGTTTGGTACGAAAGAAGTAAACCCCGAATATGTCATAAAGGAATTTTATCGGAAGCACATGATTAGGACTTCCAATACATTCACATGTGTATGCAGATGGAGTGAGTTTCGCATACTCCTGATTTATTCAATATCTCATTCTTTTATGGACTTATTTCTAACATTCCCACGGTCACTGCTCTAAGGGATCCTGTTGCACATAAACAGCTCCAAACTTATCCCGAAATATTAATTTCACCATGAGTCAGTCGTTTAACCAACAATGTCGTGAAGCCCTAGGGGATCTCAGATAATAACAGGTATAGGACGAAGTCTGTGGACCACCGAATCCCCTAATACCAGATTAGGTGGTTTTCTGCTCGAGCCAGGGAGCCTAATGACCCTCCAGTTTAAAGTTCCTACAACACTAAAGGTATTGGTAGCACCTAATATACGAATCTCTTATATGGTGGACTTTAACTAAAAAGAAATTTGTTGTAGATCAGTCGATAGTCAAGCGGCACTAAACTCACTAAACTGTTATACTACCACTTCCCTATTAGTTAGACACTGCAAGAAGGATCTGTCAATACTGGGTCGCCTGTCCGACATTAACCTTGTTTGGGTCCCTGCGCAAACAAGGTTCTGCCAGTTCTGGCAGATGGGCTTGCCAGAACTGTTATAACTCTGCTTATCTTCGACTCTACTAGACAGTTATCGCGCAGTGAACTACCACGGTAACCAGCCAAGCAGCACTTCCATGACCACATTGCAATAACATCAAGGTGAGGGTGATTCGCAAATATGAATACAATGTCTAGCTAGAAACCCTGAGGATAAAGAAGTATATTTAAAATGTCGGACAGACAGACTTAGGCCCTTATTATCGTATTAAATCAGACAGTGTGTTGTATAGGAGTGTGTGTGGAGTTAAATATACTCCAAAGAAGTTTGAATAAAATTTCGACGAAAGTCTGGCAATGACAAATAATGTGTTCCAGAGTCCTCTCCATATAACTATTCACAATAGATTTCTATCATTTCGATTAATTTTATAGAGCCATTTTTTTTTTTTGTTAATTCCCTAAATTCATTAAGTATTTGCCTATGGCCCACTTATCATTAAAAACAGTTATTAGTATAGTACATAATTATATGAAAATATATATAAACAAAAATGTATATCGGACAATATATAATAATCAAATGCATTTACATAATTTTTACTAAATTTATAAATAAAATGATAAATACTATTTGTAATAAAAGAAAAAAATCTGAAAATAAATGAATAAAATATGAAGGCAATATAAGAAATAATTAAAAATCTATTATTGAATTAAGAAAAGATTTTTTCTTAATACACTGATCTTGATTATCAATAGCCCACTTCCGGAAATGAAACAATTGATTGAAAAGTTAAAACTAAATTTATTTTTATCATTTTAATTTACAAATCTAATTGAGGCTTATCATCTAAAGTAACATAAGGATCAATATCCTTACCGACACGATTAGTTTGTTCATATTCTATGAGAAGTAGCGAATTAGTACCAGTATGTAAAATTTCCTGAGGTACATAAACCGTTAATTGAGGTCCAGCTTTAGGCCAATAACGTCCCAAATTAAAACCGTTAACAAAAGCTACACCCTTGCCCCAACCCGAAGGATTAAGGAAGGTATGATGCACTTCATTAACCGAAAATTCACCATAATGCACCATGGGTCCAAGTTTTAAAACACTCTCGTCTTCTGGTGTAAATTCTAAAGAGGTATAATTTTTATAAATACTATTTAAAAGATTTGAGGTTTGAGGTTCTTCCAAAGGAAAACGAGTATTGAACCAATTTTCTAAATTCACTTCATCTCCATCTTTAGATTTTTGTAATGTCACTTTACCCAGAATGCCCTTGGTATCATTTGCAACATTGAAATTAATGCGTCCTTGATTTTCTACCAATATTTGTAATTTAGAACCGCCCGAAGATTTATTCAAAGTTAAAGAGTTATTGCCATTTTGTCTAGATAAAATGCCCATCAGCTCTTGATCCACAAAGACTAAAGCACGATCTCTTAAATCATTCACGGTTAAAATAGAAGCTGCCATATTCATACCCTCTATGTCGGTCTCATATAAAACCAAACCAGAATATTGGTCTAGTTCTTCAAATGTCTTGGGTTTAATAGATTTTACTGCCAACTCATTGCCCACGGCTTTGCCCAAAGTAGCACGACCTTCATTAGACAGCAAATGCATAACTGGTCGCATGCTAACCTTGCCATAAGCAAATGCTTGTTCTCTTATTACTTCCACTTTAGGTATTTCAAAATATTCGGCAATGACATCTCGTACTAATTCAAATTTCTTGGTTATATTGCCCGGTTCATCCATGACGGCATCATAATCGTAAGAAGTAATGTCGGGCACATATTTTTGGTCACCAAAATCATTAGCTCCAGCAGTGAAACCGAAATTTGTACCCCCAAAGAACATATAGAAATTCACACTGGCATTGTAAGATAAAATTTTTCTGAAATTATCAAAAAGCGGTTTAAGGAAAAGGGGAGAAATTAATTAAATAAGTGTATTACTTTAAGGCATCTGCTACTAGTTGACCATCACGTCTTTGATTTTGTTCCTGCCAATGTGTAAGCCAACCGGGATAGAATTCGGAATTTACCAGAGGACCAGTGGGTTGTACCGATCTTAAGATGCTCCAAATATTATCGATTTCATGGACTAAAATAAATTTATAATTTTTTATTTCTGTAGAACAAAATATATGCAGCTAGAACTAGAACTAAAACAAGTTAGAGTGCTATATTCGGCTGAGCCGAATCTTAAATACCCTCCACCAGCTACTTTTATATTAATACTTTTTTAATTGTTCAAATATTTGTAGAAATAAGTTATCTCATGTCTTAAATAGAAAAACCCCAAGATTTAAACAGCTAAAATCTGTTACAATTCCAAGATTTATTGAACATTACAAACCCCATTTTCTTTTATATTTTTATAGCGCCCTAAGATATGCTTTAACGATATTTAATGTGCATGTATGTATGCATGTGTGTGAAAGATTTAAGGATTTTCAAAATACATATGTATATATAATTTTATTCTACACAAATTAATAATGCAACTAGTTAAATACGGTTACATTGCTTTTAGGGGCAGGACCTAGTATGGGAGATATGACCAATTATAGACCGATCGTAAAAAATTCTTTAAGCTAAATTTCTGTACATAAAAGCTACATTTCAGTCAAATTTTGTATGTATATCGTAATTTAGTAATAACTAATGTGTGTTCAAGTAATTTTCTGAAGGGCCACTTACATGGCACCGACCGCACCCATATTATGGACCGATCGTGGAATTTAGTTAATTTAGTAATGAGTTATGTTCGTTTAAGTGATTTTCGGGTGGGGACCTTGTATGAGAGCTATGTCCAATTATGGACCGATCCAGAAAATTTTTTCACTCAATCAATTCTATTGACATAAGGTTTTAATTTGTAAAATTTTGTGAAGATATCAATACTCGGACGGAAGTTATTAACAAAAAACTCATTTTCCGGGAATATGTACTTTTGTATGGGAGGTATATGAAATTATGGACCGATTCAGGCAATTTTCAGCAGGAATCAAGATCTTGTGTAGAAACGAATGTATGATGACTTCCATGAAATTATCTTGCATAGTTTTCGAGAAAATTACATCAGAATGTGTAAAAAATGCTTATTTTTTTCGGAGTTGTTTTAACTTTTCCCGATGTGAACCGATTTTGCTTATTTTCAACACCAAACTGTACCGGATAATAATGAATATTTTGGGTGAATTTGGTTAAATTACATTGCTTCGTTTTAACGTGAGCGTGTTTTACACAGACAGACAGACAGACGGACGGACAGACGGACATAGCCAAATCGACTCAGAATTTCATAAGCACCCAGAATATATATACTTTGTTGGGTCTCAGATGAATATTTCTTAGTGTTACACACGGAATGACAAACTTATATATACCCTCTATCACCACTGATGGTGGTGGAGGGTATAATAGAACAGAACTGGAACAGAACTAGAACAGAACTAGAACAGAACTAGAACAGAACTAGAACAGAACTAGAACAGAACTAGAACAGAACTAGAACAGAACTAGAACAGAACTAGAACAGAACTAGAACAGAACTAGAACAGAAGTAGAACAGAACTAGAACAGAACTAGAACAGAACTAGAACAGAACAGAACAGAACAGAACTAGAACTAGAACAGAACTAGAACAGAACTAGAACAGAACTAGAACAGAACTAGAACAGAACTAGAACAGAACTAGAACAGAACTAGAACAGAACTAGAACAGAACTAGAACAGAACTAGAACAGAACTAGAACAGAACTAGAACTGAACTAGAACTGAACTAGCACTGAACTAGAACTGAACTAGAACTGAACTAGAACTGAACTAGAACTGAACTAGAACTGAACTAGAACTGAACTAGAACTGAACTAGAACTGAACTAGAACTGAACTAGAACTGAACTAGAACTGAATTAGAACTGAATTAGAACTGAACTAGAACTGAACTAGAGCTGAACTAGAACTGAACTAGAACAGAACTAGAACAGAACTAGAACAGAACTAGAACAGAACTAGAACAGAATTAGAACAGAACTAGAACAGAACTAGAATAGAAGTAGAACTGAACTAGAACAGAACTAGAACAGAACTAGAACATAATTAGAACAGAACTAGAACAGAACTAAAACTGAACTAGAACTGAACTAGAACTGAACTAGAATTGAACTGAACTAGAACTAAACTAGAACTGAACTAGAACTGAACTGAACTGCACTAGAACCGAATTAGAACTACATTAGAACTGATTTAAAACTGAACTTGGCATGAAGTTAGACTGAACTAAAGCTCAGCTAGAACAGTTCTAGAACTGATCTAAACCCCAAAAAAACAAAAGTATACTAAAACAAAATAAGTATATTTGAATTGAAAACTAGACAGAGAATAACACATTTTCATATTTACTTACTCCGATCTATACCAAAGTCAGTCGTAGCAAAAACTCCTTCAATTTTACCGCATTGTATACGTTCATTTGGTATGTCCGTAGTAAACAGTAAAGCCTTATCCTCAACATATTTTAAAGTCTCATCTCTTAACCAATTCAAATAATCACGATCGCATGCATGAAAAGCGCCATATTCATTTTCCACCTGAACCATTATAATCGGTCCACCATTGCCATATAAGAAACGTTGCATTCTAGGCATTAATTTGCTATACCAAACAGAAACTTCATGAGTGTAATTGACATCACTGGTACGTAGTTGAATGCCAGGATATTTTCCGAATAGCCAATGGGGAAGGCCACCCTAAAATTTAGAAATTGTATTATAAAAATATTTTTTTAGACTTTCAAAAGTTATATCTAACATTATCTCTTTCAGCACATATATAGGGACCAGGTCTTAAAATAACATAAAATCCTTCCTTTTGGGCCAATTCAATAAATCTCTCTACATCGGCAATGCCCGTCCAATCGTAGACACCGTCATGAGGATTATGCAGAGACCATTCAACGTAACTGCAATATGAGAGAATTGTTTAAAAGGGTTGTGCAAATAATTTGTTTACAATCTTACGTATCAAGCACATTCAAGCCAGCTGATCTCATAGTTCTCAATCTTTTTTGCCAGGCATCGGGTAGAGCACGAAAATAATGAAATGATCCAGATACATAACGAAAAGGTTTGCCGTCCATTAGAAATGTATTGGCTTCATGATCGATAGTGAATGTACGATTCATAGTTACGTTCGGATTAAGTGTTATCTAAAAAAAGGAAATTATTAATTAAATTATTTACAGGTGATATATATATATATATGTATAACGATAACTGAATCGTTGTAAAACTACTAACTAACTACTACTAACTAACTACTACTAACTAACTAACTAACTAACTAACTAACTAACTACTAAACTAACTAACTAACTAACTAACTAACTAACTAACTAACTAACTAACTAACTAACTAACTAACTAACTAACTAACTAACTAACTAACTAACTAACTAACTACTAACTAACTAACTAACTAACTAACTAACTAACTAACTAACTAACTAACTAACTAACTAACTAACTAACTAACTAACTAACTAACTAACTAACTAACTAACTAACTAACTAACTAACTAACTAACTAACTAACTAACTAACTAACTAACTAACTAACTAACTAACTAACTAACTAACTAACTAACTAACTACTAACTAACTAACTAACTAACTAACTACTAACTAACTAACTAACTAACTAACTAACTAACTAACTAACTAACTAACTAACTAACTAACTAACTAACTAACTAACTAACTAACTAACTAACTAACTAACTAACTAACTAACTAACTAACTAACTAACTAACTAACTAACTAACTAACTAACTAACTAACTAACTAACTAACTAACTACTAACTAACTAACTAACTAACTAACTAACTAACTAACTAACTAACTAACTAACTAACTAACTAACTAACTAACTAACTAACTACTAACTAACTAACTAACTAACTAACTAACTACTAACTAACTAACTAACTAACTAACTAACTAACTAACTACTAACTAACTAACTAACTAACTAACTAACTAACTAACTAACTAACTAACTAACTAACTAACTACTAACTAACTAACTAACTAACTAACTAACTAACTAACTACTAACTAACTAACTAACTAACTAACTAACTAACTAACTAACTAACTAACTACTAACTAACTAACTAACTAACTAACTAACTAACTAACTAACTAACTAACTAACTAACTACTAACTAACTAACTAACTAACTAACTAACTAACTAACTAACTAACTAACTAACTAACTAACTAACTAACTAACTAACTAACTAACTAACTAACTAACTAACTAACTAACTAACTAACTAACTAACTAACTAACTAACTAACTAACTAACTAACTAACTAACTAACTAACTAACTAACTAACTAACTAACTAACTAACTAACTAACTAACTAACTAACGAAGTAACTACCTATTATTTACATTAATCTACGTAATGTTTATTGTTTACACGATTTTAATTTACAACAACCGATTGTTACCAGTTATAAAATTCCTCTTGTAAAATTTTATTGCACCTCAGATAAGAGTTTGTTTTGACAAATATAAATTAATGTTGGTCAAGTCAGACTACATTACGTATACATATACTAATAAAACTATAGTTTTCCAGATTTTCAATAATACCGAGTTATCATTAATGGCAAAAAATTCCACAATATATTTTGCATTGCATTCAATCTTAGACGTTACAATATCGTAAACTTTTTGATAGTGTACTAGTTTGTAATAGTAAACAATTTGGTATATTATTTTGAGTACGATTTGTAGTGATCATTAAAAACACTTGTAAGTGGTAATAATCTAATACCTTTAGAGATAATATAATAACTTTAATATTTCTATGGAGTTCGAGAAAGTAGATAATATTGTTCATCCGTAAATAAAATGTTATATGGGAACCTTGAATTATATAACGCTCCATTATATAGATTAATATTTTACATACATGTATCTATATTAAGAATTCATTTAATATCAGTGGTTTTTGAAAATGATTTATCCAATATTGGCTTAAGACCCATAAAATATATACACACATATAAGTATATTTTGGGCCCTTTAAGATTTTAAGGCGTATAAATAAACATACCAGTCCGTATGTCTATTGTTCTCACGATAGCAACCAAACGGTTTAAATAATGAGATTAAAGCTTTATTTTAAAGTCAAATGATTATACTTTCCGATAAAATAACAAATCTCAAATTTTGCCAAAACCGCTTTTTTTGAGTTTAAGGGTACTTCTTGATCTGATGGAGAAATTCACAAGACCGAGTTATACTTTTCTAACGGATAAGGCCGAATATGATCTCACATCTGCGACTTGGGATATCATGTTCTGAAGTTTGAAACGTCAAGACAACTTTATTTATAAAATTTAAACCATCTGAAAGTCCGAACATAAACATTTAATCCACAACTACAATCGACTCAAAATCGAGTTAATTAGAGTTTGGGAATTCCCGGACTTTTCAATTTCCCGGGAAACTGAAATGAAAAAAATTAATTTCCCGGGATTCCCGCGAAATCCTTTCCCGAGAATTCCCGGACGGGATTTCCCGAACCCCAAACTCTAGTCATAATGTTTCAAAAAGGGCCAAATATTGCGTTTTCCAAACTTAAGGAAACTATAACTCAAATCCCAGATGTGGTGGAGAAAATCTGAAAATTAGATTCGGATTCAGCTAATCTCAATCCTGTAGAAAAGCATACTATGGTCTAGACTATAGACTAGACTAAACTATAGACTAGACTCGACTAGACTCGACTAGACTCGACTAGACTTGACTTGACAATACTAGACTAGACTAGACTAGACTAGACTAGACTAGACTAGACTAGACTAGACTAGACCAGACTAGACTAGACTAGACTAGACTAGACTAGACTAGACTAGACTAGACTAGACTAGACTAGACTAGAGTAGACTATAGACTAGACTATAGACTAGACTATAGACTAGACTATAGACTAGACTAGACTAGAGTAGACTAGACTAGACTAGACTAGACTAGACTAGACTATAGACTAGACTATAGACTAGACTATAGACTAGACTATAGACTAGACTATAGACTAGACTATAGACTAGACTATAGATTAGACTATAGACTAGACTATAGACTAGACTATAGACTAGACTATAGACTATACTGTAGACTAGACTATAGACTAGACTATAGACTAGACTATAGACTAGACTATAGACTAGACTATAGACTAGACTATAGACTAGACTATAGATTAGACTATAGACTAGACTATAGACTAGACTATAGACTAGACTATAGATTATACTGTAGACTAGACTATAGATTATACTGTAGACTAGACTATAGACTAGACTATAGACTAGACTATAGACTAGACTATAGACTAGACTATAGACTAGACTATAGACTAGACTATAGACTAGACTATAGACTAGACTATAGACTAGACTATAGACTAGACTATAGACTAGACTATAGACTAGACTATAGACTAGACTATAGACTAGACTATAGACTAGACTATAGACTAGACTATAGACTAGACTATAGACTAGACTATAGACTAGACTATAGACTAGACTATAGACTAGACTATAGACTAGACTATAGACTAGACTATAGACTAGACTATAGACTAGACTATAGACAGCTATAGACTAGACTATAGACTAGACTATAGACTAGACTATAGACTAGACTATAGACTAGACTATAGACTAGACTATAGACTAGACTATAGACTAACTTAGACTAGACTATAGACTAGACTATAGACTAGACTATAGACTAGACTATAGACTAGACTATAGACTAGACTATAGACTAGACTATAGACTAGACTATAGACTAGACTATAGACTAGACTATAGACTAGACTATAGACTAGACTATAGACTAGACTATAGACTAGACTATAGACTAGACTATAGACTAGACTATAGACTAGACTATAGACTAGACTATAGACTAGACTATAGACTAGACTATAGACTAGACTATAGACTAGACTATAGACTAGACTATAGACTAGACTATAGACTAGACTATAGACTAGACTATAGACTAGACTATAGACCAGACTATAGACTAGACTATAGACTAGAATATAGACTAGACTATAGACTAGACTATAGACTAGACTATAGACTAGAATATAGACTAGACTATAGAGTAGACTATAGACTAGACTATAGACTAGACTATAGACTAGACTATAGACTAGACTATAGACTAGACTATAGACTAGACTATAGACAAGACTATAGACTAGACTATAGACTAGACTATAGACTAGACTATAGACTAGACTATAGACTAGACTATAGAATAGACTACAGACTAGACTATAGACTAGACTACAGACTAGACTATAGACTAGACTATAGACTAGACTATAGACTAGACTATAGACTAGACTATAGACTAGACTATAGACTAGACTATAGACCAGACTACAGACTAGACTATATGCTAAATTATAGACTACACATATTGCACTAGGTCGTGTGGAGAGTATATTAACTTTTCGTAAATTTGTAGAACAGTGTTTTGATTATTATAAGTTTTACTAGATTATCACTTTAATGATAAATTTTCTTTTAATCCAGTTTTTTCACTGCATCCAGCATTTGTATCCACTCAAAAATATACAAAAGATATTGCTTAATTTATAGTAAAATAACTCTAATAGCTTTATTTAAAAAATTGTTATTATATACACAAAATTAATATAGAAAAAATCACAAACATTTCTATTTAAACAATAGTATTTGAAACGGGGTTAGTGACACTTAATTTAAATGCTTAATTAAATTCCACGGTCAAGTATTAAGTTAAGCTTACATGATCCGAAGCATCAACAAAATGCATTACTAAACTATAGAGAATGATCACAATTAAGACGGCACAAACTCCGGACACCACCATGGCTATAATATCACTGCGCATGATTTTATTTTTCTTTTTGCTAGGTTCCACCTCAACCGGTTGTTGGACTTCTATATCTGCTAATTCGCTCATTTTGTCAGTCTCCAATTGCTCTTTTTTACGTAAAAATTTTTTAAAACTCTCTTAAGTAGAGAATATTTTAAACCCGACTTGAAACGAAAAGCTTGTTTTTAATTATTTTTTTGAGTTACAAAAAAAAATATTTTTTTAGCGCTTCTTTGGGCAGAAAACAAAACGAACAGTGTACGTGTGAGAAGGTTAACTGCTGTTCAATTAATTGCAAATGGCAATTTGTTATTAATAAATGGAAGTTAATAAATTTTTTTTTGTGCGTTTTTTTATGTGACTTTTTTTTGGTTTTACAAAACCCTTGAAGTGTTTGTTTATTTTGGTATTATTATTAATTTGTTTATAAAATAATTTTGTTGCTTTTCGTATTTTGTGTAGTATTTGTTGGCTTGTTGTTATACTCTACACCACAATAGTGGAGAGGTATTGTCTGTTTGTGTAGATGTTTGTAACAAATTAAAATAATATTGCTATAACCATCTTCAAGTGTATCACTTGGTTCACTTTAAGACCATTTGGTGATATTAAGAACATTCACTTCTTCTTCTATAAAAACCAATACTATCGATTTTCGTATTGATCCGACCTCATTTGACCCTAGCATTATGTAAAATTGCATTATTAATATTTCACGGAATTTTATTATGATAATTTCAAATCTTATGGCTATTGTAGGGAATCATACGGCCGATCATGCCCGCCAATACCTCTATACTTGTTTAGTGTTGAAAATGCACTCTTATGCATATTGATAAGATACAAAATAGGTGTATCTAAGTAAACACTCGAGAAAAAATTGTTGTTAATTCAATGACTAAAATAACATTTCTGGTCTCCTGAGTTGCCAACTAAGCGTAAGTTTTAATATTGATCTCAAAACAAATAAAATTGTTATATTCGGCTATGCCGAATCTTGACCAGACTATAGACTAGACCATAGGCTAGACTGTAGGCTAGACTGTAGGCTAGACTATAGACTAGACTATAGACTATAGATTAGACTATAGACTAGACTATAAACTAGACTTGACTAGACTAGACTAGACTAGACTATAGACTAGACTATAGACTAGACTATAGACTAGACTATAGACTATACTATAGACTACTATAGACTACACTATAGACTACACTATAGACTACACTATAGACTACACTATAGACTACACTATAGACTACACTATAGTATAGTCTATAGTGTAGTCTATAGACTATAGACTAGACTATAGACTAGACTATAGACTAGACTATAGACTAGACTATAGACTAGACTATAGACTAGACTATAGACTAGACTATAGACTAGACTATAGACTAGACTATAGACTAGACTATAGACTAGACTATAGACTAGACTATAGACTAGACTATAGACTAGACTATAGACTAGACTATAGACTAGACTATAGACTAGACTATAGACTAGACTATAGACTAGACTATAGACTAGACTATAGACTAGACTATAGACTAGACTATAGACTAGACTATAGACTAGACTATAGACTAGACTATAGACTAGACTATAGACTAGACTATAGACTAGACTATAGACTAGACTATAGACTAGACTATAGGCTAGTCTATAGACTAGACTATAGACTAGACTATAGACTAGACTATAGACTAGACTATAGACTAGACTACAGACTAGACTATAGACTAGACTTTAGACTAGACTATAGACTAGACTATAGACTAGACTATAGACTAGACTATAGACTAGACTATAGACTAGACTACAGACTAGACTATAGACTAGACTATAGACAAGACTAGACTAGACTATAGACTAGACTATAGACTAGACTATAGACTAGACTATAGACTAGACTATAGACTAGACTATAGACTAGACTATAGACTACACTATAGACTAGACTATTGACTAGACTATTGACTAGACTATAGACTAGACTATAGACTAGACTATAGACTAGACTATAGACTAGACTATAGACTAGACTATAGACTAGACTATAGACTAGACTATAGACTAGACTATAGACTATCGACTATAGACTAGACTATAGACCACACTATTGACTAGACTATAGACTAGACTATAGACCACACTATAGACTACACTATAGACTAGACTATAGACTACACTATAGACTAGACTATAGACTACACTATAGACTAGACTATTGACTAGACTATTGACTAGACTATAGACTAGACTTTAGACTAGACTATAGACTAGACTAGACTAGACTATAGACTAGACTATAGACTAGACTATAGACTAGACTATAGACTAGACTATAGACTAGACTATAGACTAGACTATAGACTAGACTATAGACTAGACTATAGACTAGACTATAGACTAGACTATAGACTAGACTATAGACTAGACTATAGACTAGACTATAGACTAGACTATAGACTACACTATAGACAAGACTATAGACTAGACTATAGACTAGACTATAGACTAGACTATAGACTAGACTATAGACTAGACTATAGACTAGACTATAGACTAGACTATAGACTAGACTATAGACTAGACTAGACTATAGACTAGACTATAGACTAGACTATAGACTAGACTATAGACTAGACTATAGACTAGACTATAGACTAGACTATAGACTAGACTATAGACTAGACTATAGACTAGACTATAGACTAGACTATAGACTAGACTATAGACTAGACTATAGACTAGACTATAGACTAACTATAGACTAGACTATAGACTAGACTATAGACTAGACTATAGACTAGACTATAGACTAGACTATAGACTAGACTATAGACTAGACTATAGACTAGACTATAGACTAGACTATAGACTAGACTATAGACTAGACTATAGACTAGACTATAGACTAGACTATAGACTAGACTATAGACTAGACTATAGACTAGACTATAGACTAGACTATAGACTAGACTATAGACTAGACTATAGACTAGACTATAGACTAGACTATAGACTAGACTATAGACTAGACTATAGACTAGACTATAGACTAGACTATAGACTAGACTATAGACTAGACTATAGACTAGACTATAGACTAGACTATAGACTAGACTATAGACTAGACTATAGACTAGACTATAGACTAGACTATAGACTAGACTATAGACTAGACTATAGACTAGACTATAGACTAGACTATAGACTAGACTATAGACTAGACTATAGACTAGACTATAGACTAGACTATAGACTAGACTATAGACTAGACTATAGACTAGACTATAGACTAGACTTATAGACTAGACTATAGACTAGACTATAGACTAGACTATAGACTAGACTATAGACTAGACTAGACTATAGACTAGACTATAGACTAGACTATAGACTAGACTATAGACTAGACTATAGACTAGACTATAGACTAGACTATAGACTAGACTATAGACTAGACTATAGACTAGACTATAGACTAGACTATAGACTAGACTATAGACTAGACTATAGACTAGACTATAGACTAGACTATAGACTAGACTAGACTAGACTATAGACTAGACTATAGACTAGACTATAGACTAGACTATAGACTAGACTATAGACTAGACTATAGACTAGACTATAGACTAGACTATAGACTAGACTATAGACTAGACTATAGACTAGACTATAGACTAGACTATAGACTAGACTATAGACTAGACTATAGACTAGACTATAGACTAGACTATAGACTAGACTATAGACTAGACTATAGACTAGACTATAGACTAGACTATAGACTGGACTATAGACTAGACTATAGACTAGCCTACCTATTATAGGATGGCAGCAGGGTTAAAGCAATCATATTTTAATACGACTGATTCTCTAAGATCATGGCCACATGCATTGCACTAGTCCGCAAGTTATAAAATTTTATAAAATTTGCTTAAGACTACAATTTATAAAAGTACAAAAATTTTATGAAAATTGCATTACATTTACTATTTAACAGTTTTTATTAATTTTATTATTTTAAATAAAACTTAAATATTACATTTTAACACTTAACTACATAATATTAGCCTCTTTTAGTCAATATCACTTTTAATATAATCTTAAATATTAAAATTATATATATAATTTCTTTAACCGAGCCTACTTAATTATCTAATTGAGGCCTATTATCTAAAGTTATATAAGGATCTATGTGTTTACCAGCGCGATTAGTTTGTTCGTATTCAATTATTATAAGAGTATTACGACCTCTAAGTAGAATTTCTTGTGGCACGTACAATGTTAGCTGTGGCCCTGCCAAGGGCCAATAACGACCCAAATTGAAACCATTAACATAAGCTACACCTTTACCCCAACCGGTGGGATTGAGGAATGTATGATGAGGTTTTTTAACATAAAATTCACCATAATATACCACGGGTCCTTGATATAAGAGATAATGATTTTCCGTTAAAGGTTTCAAAGAGGCAGATAAAAGTTTTTTTATAAGTTCTTCTTCTAGAGAGTAGGCAGTATGTAACCAATTCTCTAGGTTTCTAATAACACCTTTGTTATTTTCTAGGGTTACAGCACCCATTATGCCCTTAGTATCATTGGCTATGTGATAATTAATACGTCCTTGATTTTCCACCAAGATTTGTAGAGTAGAGCCAAAGGCTTTATTTAAAGTTAGAGAGTAGTTGCCACTTTGTCTTGATAATATGCCGGCAAATACTTGATCTACATAGACTAAGGCACGATCTCTTAAATCGTTAACGGTTAGAGTGCAATTTTCTAAAGCCATTCCCCCTAAACTGGTTTCATATAGTACCAAACCAGAAAACTGATCTAGTTCTTCAAATGATTTTGGCTTAATAGATTTTACAAGCTCACTTTTGCCCAATGAAGAACGACCTTGTTGGGAGAGCAAATTCATAATTGGCTTTAAGTCCACTTTACCATAAGCATATGTTTGTTCTCTAACCGGTTTCATTTTGGATACTCTGAAATACTGTCTGAGAACATCACGTATTAGCTCATATTTCCTTGTTACATTTCCGCGTTCATCTAGGACGGCATCGTAGTCATAGGAAGTAATATCGGGCACATATTTACTCTCGCCAAAATCATTGGCGCCAGCGGTAAAACCAAAATTAGTGCCACCAAAGAACATATACATATTAACACTGGCATTTGAGGCTAAAATGGATCTGCAATGAAGTTAGAAGTATTGGAATTAAATAAAAATAATATTAAATGAATTGGGTTTCTTACCTTAAAGCTTCCGCTACTGCTTGTGGGTCCACTCTTTGATTTTTCTCATGCCAATGTGTTAACCAGCCGACATAAAATTCTGAATTAACCAAAGGTCCTGTAGGCTGCACTGTTCTTAAGGTATTCCAAACTTTATCCAAATCTTGGGCTAAAATGACCATCAAAAAGAAATTATATCTAAAACAATTAAAAATACCTATAAGCAGATCTTTTGATCATACTTTTTTGATATATATCGAGAACCTACTTTCTTCAATACCAAAATCTATGGTCGTGAACACATCATCCACTCTGCCACACTCCAATTCTTCAGCCGGATAGTCAATAGTAAAGAGTAATGCCTTATCGCCCACATATTTTAAAGTTTCATCTCTTAACCATTTCATATATTCACGATCGCAAGCCGGAAAACTGCCATATTCATTTTCAACCTGAACCATTATGATGGGTCCTCCATTGCCATAAAAGAATCGTTGCATTCTAGGCATTAATTGACTATACCACACCGAAACCTCATGTGTGTAATTGGCATCACTGGTGCGCACCTGAATGCCGGGATATTTACCCAACAGCCAATAGGGTATACCACCCTAAGAGAACAGAAAATTATATAAATTTTAAAGTTTACAATATCTCAAGTCCATAACAACTTACATTATCTCTTTCTGCACAAATATATGGACCAGGTCTTAATATTACATAGAAACCTTCCTTCTGGGCCAATCTTATAAATCTTTCAACATTGGCAATTCCCGACCAATCGTATACCCCATCATGGGGATTGTGGAGAGACCATTCAACGTAACTATATATTTTAGGAAATTTCAAAAAATGTGTTTAAATTTAGATATTTAAAAAAACTTACATGTCGATGGCATTTAAACCCGCCACTTTCATAGATCTTAATCTTTTATGCCAAGCTTCGGGTACCGCCCGAAAATAATGAATTGATCCGGATACATAACGAAAAGGTTTGCCATTCATTAGGAATGTATTGCCCACATGATCTACTGTAAAAGTACGTTCCTGGAAAATATATAAAGAAATTAAAATAAGTTAAAACTTCAAAGTTATTCGACTGGATTTGAGTTAGACCTATAGCTCAATATATAAATAATTGTCTAAGAAAAACTTTGGAATATAAAAAATTATTAAACGACCCTCGTATTAACTGACCTTTTCTGTTTTTAAACAATTTAGCTGTGCGTTTATTTTTAGGCTTATCTCTAAGTAATTCGCCAAATCTTTACACATGTAGATTAGATTACTTTAATGAATCGATTTTAAACAATTAGAAACAGTAGGTTTAAGAAACCGCTCCTATTAGTCTTGCTAAACTTAATCAGAAAAATAAAAGTTTATTCAACCTTTGATACACAAAACATGACTCAAGTCAATTTGTTGAGAAGTCATCGCGATGAAGCTCGTGCCATATACATTCATATAATCAATGGAGAAAAAGTCTGGCGAGAATTTTTCTCAAAGAAAACGTTTAAAAGCAAAAACTAGGATTTTAACCTTGAAAATATTGATTTGAAAATTCTTCTCATTGGACGATTGAAAAAACATGCCTATACTGAAACCAATTTTTTAAAAAGCACCATAGCAGTACAGTTATATCATATATTGATTGGAGACTAAAACAAAAATACCACATAGAGGATAGACCAACACAGCTTATGGATGTTGGAGGCCATATATGGGAATCATATGCTCGAAAGGCCTTCTAAGTTATTCTGGGACCATAAACACTACGTGGACCAACATTTTCAAAACATTATTCCGATCGAAACGTATTTAAGATACAAGGCACTTAAAGCCAAGCGGCCCTGTTCTCCCAATATCGGATTTTGTCGAGAACTGTGAGACATTAGATAGGAGATCGTGGTCTAGCGGAAGATTAAAGCATATCTGTGCTGAAATATGCTGCTAAACTGAAGCGTCTTAACTGGTCTGGCGATCTCAATTGAAAACCTCGGAAGCCAAATTACAACATCAACGAACGTACTTGCTATAAAGGGATAGGGAGCTTGAGGCGATCTTATTTGAAAACTCGGAAACCAAAATTCTAATCACTACACCATCGAATGTATTTGAATTAAAAAGATGAGCGAGAGTATCACCTACGACCACTTGGAATAATGAAACGTTGGGTAGGACCACTAAAATCCTGCCTTGACGGCTTTATTTCATGGTGGTCTTTTTCATCCACTGCGGTCTACCACGCGCCCTCGAGTAACTTCGATAAACAACGCTCTGGTGACAATTTTTGTATATGGCTTTTCCGGTCCATGTACCCGAGCTTTCTAATCTCTTGCCAAGTGCTCACATTGCGGTATGACAGGCAGCAATACTACAACAATACTACCCCGACAGACGGAAAAGTACCGGTCGAATCAGAAAGGAGGGGTAACGAAATCCCAACAAACGCACACGATAAATCCATACGATAATCTCGATGTAATTCGGTTATACATCGAGATTATTGACGCCGTAGCGTCCCCATCCTCTAATGGTTCGCACAGACAAATTTCTCGTCCCTCAGTCGCACAACTACACCACAAGGCTCTGTTGTTTCGGCAATAGAACCTAGTATTTGGTGTCTATTACCTAGTATTTGGTGTCTATTACCTAGTATTTACGGTGTATAACCCTTCTTAACCTAAATCTAAATCAGGATTCCTCTGTATGTCGAGATAATGTTACAATGGATGTAGGAATTTCCAAAGTCAATCGAACCCAATAATTGCACCGACAAGTTGAGTGATGACCCTCAACCATAAGGCGCGTATCATGTAACCATATGCATCTTGTTGAGATGGCAACAAGACCGAGAATTTCCCTGAAGTAAAAGATATACTAAATCAGTACTAGACTCCTGTCGGGCAAAGGACTCTTTGTCGATCGTTCACCAACTTCCCCAACATATGTATACTGGCGCCCTACTATAATAAATTAGTTTCATAAGCTACAATAATAAATTAGTTTCATAAGCTAATTCTTTCAAACTATATATTCCAGAAAAACATTTGTGGATTTCGTAAGTTCTTAAAAATTAGTTCCATAAACCAATTAGTGCTCTTATGGGTTTCGTTCTTAAAAACTAATAGTTATACTTCAAAAGAGTCTTTAATTAATTATGAAAACTTTTCCAAAAGTATTGAAGTTTTCATACAATAACCAACAGTTTGACAAAGAGTCAATGCATCCGAAAAATATAATCATTTCACGTATATACTCTTTCTAACCGAGAATGAAGACAGTCGTTGCTTTAGTGTTCCCTTTGTAAGCGAGGGCATATACAATCGTCACTTTACAGTCCCCATGTAATCTAGAGAGTGGACATTTAAAAACGAAAATGTTTATTGCCATCCATTGAATCCTTTTGACAAGCTTTAGAACTGTTTTTGGTCAACTATGAAGTGAGGATTAACTTTCTTATAGGACAAGCACATGTTAAAATTGCTAGTCATCTGGGTAGTGAGTAGATTAAAGGGGTAGTTCGGGAAACTGCTGGGTAAGAACTAAATAGCTTTCGGATATGTATAGTAAACATGTTTATACCAAAGTGCAAAATTTTAGTTGCCATGAGCCCAAGCCACAAAAAAAAAACAAAACAATTAAATTTAACGGCACTTGAAATAATCAGATTTTAATTTACACTCACTTGATTGGCGACTTCGGTGAAATGCACAAATAAACAATAAATAATGATCACTATTAAAATTACACAAATTATAGAGATTACAATCGAAACGATGTCATTTGTTTCGATTTTTTTCTTTTTTGGTACTTCAGATTCTTTTTTCGCAGTTGTTGGTGTTATTGTTGCTACTTCAGACTCTGGTTCCACCATTTTCACGTGTTTTTTGTTTTAGTTTCACACTATTTCAAATACTTTTACGGACGATATCAGTGACTTTTTTTAAATACTTTTTTCACTTTGAATATTTTTTTATTTATTTGTTATAATTTTGTCTTCCTTTTTAGTAAAACACTTGTGCATAATTATTAGTATTATATTTTTTTTTCCAATTTTATATATTTTAAACACAAATCGACCGCTACTCCAAAAATGGTACTTGTAACAAGGTTAAACGATCTACAATTAATCGCACTTGGCTCATTGTTCGTATTAAGACTTAATTATTCATACTAAATTTATAAAATACTCTATTTTTTGTATTATCTGATAATATTTGGTCGTTTTTGTTTTGATTATTGTTTCTAGTCTGACGAAAAAAAAACCCTAGAAATGTTTGCGATTGAGTACTTTATTCAATCAACTACAACATTTCTATACTGCATTGTTTTTGTAGTCAATGTATTACGTTTTTTATTGATAAGATCCCATTGAATGTATCTAC
>NW_023996787.1:0-33009 GCF_015586225.1 Lucilia sericata
ATGATAACAGTGTGTCATTCAACTGTTATCTGAAATGATACGGTTTAGGTGCTGAATATAATTAATGTATGAAAAGTATTATGTATTCGTATAAAGTTCTTGCTCTTTAACTTATTAAGTCTTAAAGTCTATAGAAATCGTAGCTTAAGTAAAATAATCATTAAAGATTTAAAAATAAATTCACATGCATTAAATATTGAAATGTATATATGTAACTAAAGTTTTTATTAAAATAAGAAAAAAATGGCACTTTTGTTCAGCTTTTTCCATAGAAGACCATAAATTTTAATAAAACTTATTAAAAAACTAGCTAACAAATAAATTTGAACAATGACACATTTCCAATCCCGCTAAAAACCATTAACTTTATTTTTAAAACAATATGTTTTTTTCAATCTTTTATTTTTGAGCAACCTTAAGCGTTCGACTTTTTAAGAAACTAAAACTATTTTTGGCAAGAAGTTGGCGTGTCGTATCAATAAATTTTTTAAGCTCGTTCTTGGAAAACATTTTAAACATATTTAAAAAAGTTACCATAAATCTTAAACCAAGTCGAGTAAAAACACGAAAAGTAGGAGGTGTTGTAAAACCTAATGTTGACTAAAAACTAATTCAACAAACATTTTGTTTTATATTGCAAAACTAAATGTCCTACCTGAGCAGAAATGAGTGAAATGTTCTGCTATATACTGAGTACGTTTGCCTCTTGTAAGGGAATAAGATGTGTCTACTAATCAACTAACTAACTAACTAACTAACTAACTAACTAACTAACTAACTAACTAACTAACTAACTAACTAACTAACTAACTACTAACTAACTAACTAACTAACTAACTAACTAACTACTAACTAACTAACTAACTAACTAACTAACTACTAACTAACTAACTACTAACTAACTAACTAACTAACTAACTAACTAACTAACTAACTAACTAACTAACTAACTAACTAACTAACTAACTAACTAACTAACTAACTAACTAACTACTAACTAACTAACTAACTAACTAACTAACTAACTAACTAACTAACTAACTAACTAACTAACTAACTAACTAACTAACTAACTAACTAACTAACTAACTAACTAACTAACTAACTAACTAACTAACTAACTAACTACTAACTAACTAACTAACTAACTAACTAACTAACTAACTAACTAACTAACTAACTAACTAACTAACTAACTAACTAACTAACTAACTAACTAACTAACTAACTACTAACTAACTAACTAACTACTAACTAACTAACTAACTAACTAACTAACTAACTAACTACTAACTAACTAACTAACTAACTAACTAACTAACTAACTAACTAACTAACTAACTAACTAACTAACTAACTAACTAACTAACTAACTAACTAACTAACTACCTAACTAACTAACTAACTAACTAACTAACTAACTAACTAACTAACTAACTAACTAACTAACTAACTAACTAACTAACTAACTAACTAACTAACTAACTAACTAACTAACTACTAACTAACTAACTAACTAACTAACTAACTAACTAACTAACTAACTAACTAACTAACTAACTAACTAACTAACTAACTAACTAACTAACTAACTAACTAACTACTAACTAACTAACTAACTAACTAACTAACTAACTAACTAACTAACTAACTACTAACTAACTAACTAACTAACTAACTAACTAACTAACTAACTAACTAACTAACTAACTAACTAACTAACTAACTAACTAACTAACTAACTAACTAACTAACTAACTAACTAACTAACTAACTAACTAACTACTACTAACTAACTAACTAACTAACTAACTAACTAACTAACTAACTACTACTACTAACTACATCGATGAAATTCGATACACTTAAGTTCTATACGAGTCCAAATCTCTGTACCAAATTTTGTGTGGAACGGCCCATAATTGACCCTACCCCCCTATATAAGCATCCCTTGAGAAAATTACTTTACCGCTAATTACTGCCATATAAATGCGAGTACAACAAAATAAATATTTTGTTAGTGCAAGAGAGATCAGCCCATAATTGACTTCAGCCATATTCCCTGATGTTTATAAGCGAGCATTCATTTTACGGCATACCGTTTGATGGTGGATATATGAGGTTCCTCACAGCCGAATATAACATTCTCACTTGTTAAGATTTTTAACAAATTTTTCCATAATTTTTAAGAAAAAATATTTGATATGGTATGAAATGGTGTATTTAAAGCTTTTGACCCAATTATTAGTAGTATAGGACATAATAAATAAATAAAGAAAGAAATTCTTTTTTATTTTAATATAAATTTTTACTAAAAAATACAATTTAAAAACATCACTTTCTGCTGGTATTTTTTAATAAAATGTTTAAAAGAATTTCTAAACTGTAATAAATCGTTTTTTTAATTCTCTGCAAAATATAATGTTTATGTTATCTGTATTATACAATCTCTTTTTCCCTTATTGGTACTTTGTATGTCTGCTTTCTATTTGCTATTTCCTTAACATTTCTTCTTTTAATTTCTTAAAGATAACAATGGAATGCAAAGTTTTTTCTACTTTTTGGAAAATCTCTCTATTAATAAGACACATTTTGCCACTTGTTTGAAAATAAATTGTTTTCAATTTAAATATGTTTATTTATCGTACATGTGTCATTTAAATATCATTGAACGAAAACATTGATATTTTTGTAGGGCTGTGTACATGTTAGGCAATAAATATATACATTTGTAGCAATTTGTTAATTTGAATTTAACATTAACAAGTATAATTTATGTTTTATTTTACAACATTCATTATTTTATTATTTTCTTAAAATTTTTATAGAATTAAAGAAAATAAACATTACTGTAGGCGTATGCGTAATATTGAAGAAATTATATATTGTATACCTTTGATGTACCATAAGCTAAACAGACACAAAAACTTTTTTTAGGAAATATTATTCGATTAAATTTTTCATATCTTATTATATGTGGAATAAGTAAATCTTTTTAAATTATTTAAAACTGTGCATTTGCATGTTGAAGCAACAACTACAAATTGATGCAACAACTATAATTATTGTAGTAACAAAAAATTATGTTAACCATTTCATAATAATTTTTTTGTATTTCTCAACTACACGAATTTAATAATTTATTTCCGTACAAAAAACACTTGCTTTCATACATTTTCTGCAGGTTCATTCACAATAATAATTGATTTTCATTCACTTCCGTTGCATACAATTGCTGCTTTAACAATGGTTAGTATCTTGCAACAATGTATTATTGTGCGGCATTCCGAAACAGATATAGAATCATACACTTATCTACATACATACACATGAGACAAAATAATAAACTTCATATAAAACACTGGCATTAATGTTCACATACCATTACTTACATCTATATAATAATTTTTTCCGTCTTTGTTAAATGCATAAATAAGCCTTTATCGTATACGGTCATTGAGTTTTTTCAATAATCTGAATGATTAACAGTGTAAAGTAATGAAGTGGGACATTATAACGGGCTTGATTCAAAAAGTTTTTTTTTAGTAAGTTTGGTTTTTTAATAAAAATGATCAGAATCTACTTATACACTTATTCGGCATTTCTCCAAAATTTTAAATTTTCTCATCATGTCTGGTTTTATTGTATAATACTATAGTTTTTTGTATGAATTCATTTTTTTTTATAATAAATTTCTTTTGGCAAAAATTTTTGTATATATATAAAATATATATAAAACTTATCTTTTTATATAGTTGTTTCATTAAATTGTTCTTTTTTATTTCTTTTTTCCACTTTAAACCCATAAAATCCAATGAATTTGTAAATGCTCAGTAGGGGAGATAGTTCGTTTAAAAAATAATGGTATAAAATTGTTGATAAGAAGAAAAAACATGTATAAAACTTAAAAGTGATATAACAAAGACAAAAATAATTATAAATGTTATGGTTATATGTTGATGGTGTTTCTCTTTGTGATTGCTGCTTTAATTTTGTTGCTGCAGACAACCAATATAATTACGTGTATTTTCTGTTTAAGCGAAATAAATATGATCTGATTAAATTTAAATTGGATTATTTTAAATGAAATATTTCAGGGTGAAATAATTTAAAGGGACTATTGAAGGGTTATGAAGATATGTACATATATGCTATTGTTAACAGTAATTACTATAAATATTGTATCCTATTAAAAATCATAAAAATTTAATAATTTCACCGGGCCTCCATACAAAATTAACTTTTATATAATCCATTCTACGAATTCAAAGTAGCAAGCACACCGATATGGAAGGTAGCATATTACCGATATCAATACGGTTGAGAGAAATAGCTGCGATCTAATTAGATTTTATCATTTTGAAACTATTTTCTGTAAGAGGAGTTATATGGGGGATAACTTTATATCATTTTTAAATCATAAATGGCTCAATTATGGATCCTATTATATATTTTTATACCCACCATCAAAAAAGTTGGGGGTATATTGATTTTGTCATTCCGTAACACATCGAAATATTGGTCATAAGTTCTAAGACGATCATATATATATGCCTATCTGTTGAAAGCACGAACTATTTTCCACAAATATTCCTTATAGGTTAGATTGTTTGGTATTGAAAATGGGTAATGTCGGTCCACGTTTTGGATAGCCTCCATTCAAGTGGACCTCCGAAAAACAGCATTAACGGGTATACCTGTTTTTTAAGTACAAGTAAAGAGACGAAATTCAACTTAAATAAGTTTCATATGAGCCAAAATCTCTCTACAAAATTTTATGAGGATCGGTCCATAATTGACCCTATTCCTTATATATGTAGGGTGCCCTTCAGAAAAAGACTTTAATATTCATTACTGGCTTAAAAATATTCCTTATAGGTTAGATTGTTTGGTATTGAAAATGGGTAATGTCGGTCCACGTTTTCGGATAGCCCCCATTCAAGTGGACCTCCGAAAAACAGCATTAACGGGTATACTTGTTTTTTAAGTACAAGTAAAGAGACGAAATTCAACTTAAATAAGTTTCATATGAGCCAAAATCTCTCTACAAAATTTTATGAGGATCGGTCCATAATTGACCCTATTCCTTATATATGTAAGGTGCCCTTCAGAAAAAGACTTTAAGTTAGTTAGTTAGTTAGTTAGTTAGTTAGTTAGTTAGTTAGTTAGTTAGTTAGTTAGTTAGTTAGTTAGTTAGTTAGTTAGTTAGTTAGTTAGTTAGTTAGTTAGTTAGTTAGTTAGTTAGTTGTCGTTTAGTTAGTTAGTTATTAGTTAGTTCGTTAGTTAGTTAGTTCGTTAGTTAGTTAGTTAGTTAGTTCGTTCGTTAGTTCGTTATTTGTTAGTTGTTAGTCGTTAGTTCTTCGTTCGTTGTTATTAGTTCGTTCGTTCGTTCGTTCGTTTGTTCGTTCGTTTGTTCGTTCGTTTTTCGTTCGTTAGTTCGTTCGTTAGTTTTAGTTCGTTCGTTATTGTTTCGTTCGTTGTTCGTTTCGTTCGTTCGTTCGTTCGTTCGTTCGTTCGTTCGTTCGTTCGTTCGTTCGTTCGTTTAGTTGTTCGTTTTAGTTCGTTCGTTTCGTTCGTTGTTCGTTCGTTCGTTCGTTTGTTCGTTCGTAGTTCGTTTCGTTCGTTTTCGTTCGTTCGTTAGTCGTTCGTTCGTTCGTTCGTTCGTTTCGTTCGTTCTTTCGTTCGTGTTCGTTCGTTCGTTCGTTCGTTCGTTTCGTTCGTTCGTTCGTTCGTTTGTCGTTCGTTCGTTCGTTCGTTCGTTCGTTTCGTTCGTTCGTTCGTTTCGTTCGTTCGTTCGTTCGTTCGTTCGTTCGTTCGTCGTTCGTTCGTTCGTTCGTTCGTTCGTTCGTTCGTTCGTTCGTTCGTTCGTTCGTTCGTTCGTTCGTTCGTTCGTTCGTTCGTTGTTCGTTCGTTCGTTTCGTTCGTTCGTTCGTTCGTTTCGTTCGTTCGTTCGTTCGTTCGTTCGTTCGTTTCTTCGTTCGTTCGTTCGTTCTTCGTTCGTTCGTTCGTTCGTTCGTTCTTCGTTCGTTCGTTCGTTCGTTCGTTCGTTCGTTCGTTCGTTCGTTCGTTCGTTCGTTCGTTCTTGTTCGTTGTTCGTTTTCGTTCGTTCGTTCGTTCGTTCCGTTCGTTCGTTCTTCGTTCGTTTCGTTTCGTTCGTTTTCGTTCGTTCGTTTTCGTTCGTTCGTTCTTCGTTCGTTCGTTCGTTTTCGTGTCGTTCGTTCTTTCGTTTCGTTCGTTCGTTCTTCGTTCCTTCCTCGTTTCGTTTTCGTTCGTTTTCGTTTTCGTTCGTTCGTTCGTTTGTTCTTCGTCTTCTCGTTCGTCTATTCCCGTCCCCCCTTTTTTGGCGTATCTTCTTCCGTGCTCTGTGTCACGCACCCTCATACGACACGTTGCACCCTTTCATAATCTTTGAGCTGACACACCTAGTGAAAGTTTCAATGTGATTTTGTATTTCCTCTTTTCGTCATTTATATTCATTTGCTAAGTTTTGTCTGCTTTTATTCATTGTGTGAATTGGTGAAATTGTTTATTGAAATTGTGAATTTTCTATGCAGTATAAATTACAAGTAGCTACCCTTTTGGATAAATTATTGCATATTTTAGAGGTTTTAGAAATATTTAGTAATTTAGGCTAAATTTTGAAATTTAATTATTAATTCATATTTGTGTTTCTAATATCATAAACCCTGATATTTTAAGATAAGATTAAGATATTAAATACGGTGATGTGAGATTAGGTGCTTCTACTCTTAGCAGCAAATAAGTCGTTCGTAAACCTGTTTATATAAAAAGAATAAAATATGAGATTTATGTAAAACATATACTATGTTTAACCAAATAGTCATCCTTTAATAGCATCCTTCAAAAATAAAGAACATTTAAACATTTTGCACATTCAACGTTCGTAGATTATTTTATTCTTATATAGAAAACAACTTCACATATTATCGTTTCAATTTAATATATGCAAAATTTTTTTCATTGGTGCATAATTTAATAATACCACAATCATTCTGCAAAACAAGTCTAAATTGAGTTATTGATTTAAGCATTTACTCCCGAGCACTTATGGTAAATTATGCATAAGTCGGTTACGATTATAAATGTGTGAACATTAGCAGATGCAACTGAGGAATAAACTAGTAAATAGAAAATTGGTGAAAGGAAAATTTCAAAAAATTTTAATGCCTTGTAGAAAATAGTACAATATTTATAATATATTTTTAATATATCGATACCTTAAAATGGGATTAAAATCCAACAACAATACCATAGATAATAAATCAAAAATATGTTGCAATCTCAGGGATACATTCGAATTTGTGAAATACGCAGCAAACCTTAACTGTGGTTAGTAATTTAGGTTAAAAGGAGGATGTATTTTATAATAGATTCGCTGAAATACACCTAGCTCACTTTCACACTTGTTGTGCGCTTCTTCAGAAGAATCTCTTATTTGAATCGGACCCACGACATTTAGAATGAAACACTTAAATATTGCTACTTACCAACTAGGTCTCAATCTAAACTGAAAATAAATCTCATTTCAGAATGTGTAATCCCGTAATCTATTCCTCCTTGGCATTTTATTTTAGCACCACAATCCTCTTACACGTTTGCCATTGTATTTGCAATGTCAGTTAAATTGACGTTTATAAACACATATTTACTTACAATTGAGGGTATGTGTGTACAAATACATTTTTTCTTTTTATGTGCTTCATCCTTATTTCTTAAGTTATTTGAATTTTATTTTTTTAGTTTTGCTGTAATAAATACGTTATAAAGTTTGTAGTAAAATGAGATTTTTAGGTCTGTGCTTAACGTTTACCGTTGCTATTTGGTGAGGATACTTTGAATGTAAACTTACATTGTAGTTGAGATCCATTATTCACATGTGTACAGGGCAACTGATTTCACCCAACCATTGAATGTGTCAAGCTTAAGTCAAACGGACTCCTTATTAAGGACCAAAATCGCCTTTCTGACCGTTCCTATCGGTTCGGAGACCTTCACCACCTTCCAATCGTGCATAGGGAAATGAGGGTTTCCGTTCTGAAGGGAAGCCAGAATCTCCACCGTATCATGTTGTTCAGTTGGGATGGTGGCAATGTACCTCGATTTGCGAGGGATGTAGCTTACTGGGACCACGCCACACTTACACCTGGCCACACTTCCCCAATGGACTCAAATGCAAGCTTGAGAAGTAACATAGAGCGTTCATTGGAACAAGCCTGCAGTTTTATGTGACCTTGGAGCCAACCAGCGTCATCATTTTTGAGGACGGGTTTACCTTAAGGATTTCCAGTACACCCCAAGCATCTGTTGGTGGATGATTACCCATTATTCTAAGAGATAGCCCAGTCACAGATGCTTCTGTCGAAAATAGCCCTTATCTTTGGTAACCTCGCTGAAAGGACTATTAACGACTACAGTTTGCGCCTTTTTTCGACGTTTAGTCGTCGGGTACTCCTCCCCCAATTGCTGGCGTTTAGGTGTCTCAGCAGCAGGCTTTACCACTTTTACATTGGCGGAGGATTTGAGTCCTTCTGCGTTGCCAAGATAGTTTTGGCCCAATCAATAAGCGATTTCTCATCCTTGGTTAAAGCATTGCTGGGTTTGGCGCCATGATTCTCAACAATGCTCTCAACGGCGCGCCGATGTGCAAACGCTCTTATAGAGGGATATTTGTGCCTTAAGGAATCTGTCAAGGATACACTGGAAAAGCCCGACGACTTTTCGAGTGTTGGGGTAGGTGCGGATGAGGAACCCGAAATCAGGGTCGACGATTCCTCTTTTTTTGTCACTTGAAGGAGCGGGAAGGGCGGCTGTCTTTCGATCAGCAAGGGCTGCTCTCGCGGCTGTAGAGGTACTTGCTACGACGGGCAGAGGTATCCCACCGCTTGGAACCTTACCCGTTGTTCCGCTGTGTCTCCGGAGATTATTAAGCCCCGAACCGGATACGAGGGGCATTTTTCTTCTTCTGACATCATGAGGGGGTGGTTTCGAATTTTTAGCCTACTGCCAGTACACGCAAGCTACCGTCCCACACAGAAAAAAATATGCACATTTTTTTTTCTTAACAATCGTTTGCTTAAATTTAATTTCGATTTTTATAAAAATTTTTATTTGGTTTTATAACGAATTTGTTTGATTTTCACGCAGAAGGAAAATATTTTCTAACAAACACTTTATTGAAATAAATTTAATTTTCAGAACCGACTGGTTCAATAAATGTTTTGTTTGAGTTTTATTTATATGTCAGCATATGGAATACAACAATAAAACTAGTTTTGGAATGTACTAAAATGAATTGATATAATTCTTACTTGGTTTATAACATTTAATGTATAAGTGTTTCAGTTTTCACAGTACAAATAATAGTTTCTAGAATGTGAAATAAATTTGTTGTAAGTATATAAGTACTTTTTTCTACAAATTTTAATTGTATAGAATTAGTAAAATTTTTGTTAAAATTCAATATATATTTTTCAACAACATTTTTATAGATTCAATAAGGAATTTTGTGTATTATTATTGCCAAAATACAATAAATAATTTATCTGTTTCAGAAAAAATAATTGCTTGAATTTCAGTACAAATACAAGTAATTTGCGTTATTGTTTAAGTAAAATAATTGTTTGGAAATGTTGCGAATATTTATTAATGTTTTTCGTAAATAGTATATTATTTTAATAAGAAAAATCCTGAAATTTTTTCAATAAAGAATTTACGAATTTGAGTACTTGATTTTACGAATTTCGTGATAGGTCCAATTTTAGTTAAAAAAATACTTGGCTTTATGAATTTTTTGTTTGATTTTGAATTTCATTTTTTTCTGTGCACTGGGAACAAACAGACCATCAAGTCGCCCATTATGGAAATCACGATTATGTGCTGGAATCCAAAAGGATTCAGTCGGACTACTCTACCGATTGCCCTATCTCAGTGATAGGAGAAGCAACCAGTAGAGTAAAAAACTAACAGACCACCCAATATGGAAAACCGACGTCTGACTTCAGAAGACGATATCTGGAATCCCAGATGTGATGGAGAAATTCTGATTGAATCTCAAATTAGGATTTGCCGCAGCTCAATCCTTTAGAAAAGTTTACTTAGGTCTCTGGGTTGAAAATTTGTCGGCATGTGTTATGGTCTAAATGAGCCCTTTAATTACGAAACTCGTATATTGAAATTGCGCTCAAGATTTATTTGAAAGATAGTCGGACAGACGGATGGTTGGATGGACGGACAGAGCGACTTTGTTGTTTCAAGAAGTAATTCTGTGAGGTGGGTGTTTAGGAACAATATTTTTGTGCATTACTAATGTCAACACAAATGCAAGCGCCTCTCCACTATGCTGATGTAAGATGTAACAACTTCATGGACATGGTTTGATCGTTTTATACTCTTTTAAGGATTCAGAATATGTGCGCCTAATAGTCCAATCTGTTATAACGAGAATGACATAATCAATATGCTCCTCTTATAATATACATACATACATTTGGAAATAACTGACCGATTAATTTAAAATAATCTTATCCAAAGTCTCTCTTAATTTACACAGTATATTACCAGCTGCTTATTAAAGACCTTAAGACAAAGAACTCTGACAATTTTCATTTAGCTAACTAAAATTTCCCCGATGACAATTATTTCCCTAAAAATAAAGAATTAAAAAATATTTTTCATAAATAAAACTTCAAAATTTTTTAGTAAACTAAATAGTTATTTGAATGTAATTATAATAATAGTTTTTCCCATTAAGAGATTTACTGCTAATACATTATTTATAATTGTATGTAATTTGTAATATTCTACATGATAATAAGTATTAGCATAAACATTTAAACCGGAAGCAAAGGATAATTACAGTATATTACACTAATTGCTTTATTTAATTATACATAACTGTTAGTTGTTAGTAAAAGTGTTATGCAGCATGCAATGATATATAAATAACTTAAATACAAATATTAAATTTTCTATTTAGATCTTTAGTAAAGTTTATATCTTAAATTTTGCTCTACTTTACGTGCTAATATTGATGGAGTTTTTTGGCATAAATCACCCAAATATACAGACAACTTCAGGCATTTCTACTTTAACTTAAGTGTATAATTGTGTTACAAAATGCACCATATTGTTCAGTGTTAAAACATCGCTATTTAAACAGTACAATATCATAGCTGTGAAAATGATTAACATTCGTTGCTGAAATTGTTTTGGTTATTTCCTTATTTTTTCTCCAATTGAAGTTACAGGATACACTCTCATCATCATTCTTCCCTAGTTAAATTTAATACAGATATACTCATGGTCCCTTCTCCCACTTGAATCATCTATTGTATGCTATTGCTCAGTAATTTTATCATCGGCAATCACGGTTTCATTAGTGGTACTGATTTTATTCTACATTCTCCATAACAACAGTATAAACATCAACGTATGTCCACATCATCAACATTGTCATTCTTGAATTTCACATTTAAATTAACCAATTCACGTACACCTTTACCACAAGCAGCACTCGTTGATATTACTCCGATGAAAACATGGGGTAAAATCTACATATTGTTAATTTACTTTTAATGTTGTTTCGTTGAGAGTTTTATTGAGATTGAGTATTGTTCGTTTTTACACGAAAATGCTATTAAATATTTTGTTAAATTTTTTAATTACTTTATAGTTTTAGATCATTAACAGCTGTTGAGATTTTTTATTGTTTCTGCACATAAAATATGGAGGAGATATTATAGTTCCCAAAAACTTGTTTACGTTAAATTTCGTTGCTTTAACATAATTTTGAAGAGTTAAAGTCATTTTCTGAAGGGAAGCTTATATGGGGGGTAGGGTCAATTATAGGCCGATTTCAATAAAAAAAAAATTAGCAGAATTCCTCTAAAACTTGTATATGTCAAATTTCGTTGCATTGCCATGATTTTAAAGCAAGTTATGACCGTTATAGTGGTTTTCTGAGAGGGACCTTATATAAGGGGTAGGGTCAATTATGGACCGATTTCCGTAAAATTTGGTAGGGAGATTTTGGCTCATATAATATTTATTTGTGTAGAATTTCATTGACATACTTATGTTTTTAAACCATCTATGACTGTTTACACTGTTTTTCGGGGGACCGCTTGTATGGGGCATATGCGAAAACATAGATCTATATGGCCCATTTTCAATATCACACAAACTGCATCAACAAAAAACATTTATGCAAAATTTCAGCTCTTTAGCTCTTCTCATTCGGACTCTATCGTGCTTTCAACAGACAGACGGACGGACATGGCTAGATCGTCTTAGAATGTAATAAGGAGCCAGAATATATATACTTTTGAGGGTCTATGACCGATATTTCGATGTGTTACACACGGAATGAAAAAAGCAATATACCCCCCAACTTTTCTGTTGGTGTGTATAACTCAATTTTCTCCACTTTCGGGGGAAAGTGTAATAGGTTTGTGTTGATTGACAAAGAATCATTTCCTGAGTCGATTAAGCCATGCCTATCTGTTGTTTGTCAGTCCACGTACGCATTATAATCAAAATAAGGAACTAACTAACTAACTAACTAACTAACAAACTAACTAACTAACTAACTAACTAACTAACTAACTAACTAACTAACTAACTAACTAACTAACTAACTAACTAACTAACTAACTAACTAACTAACTAACTAACTAACTAACTAACTAACTAACTAACTAACTAACTAACTAACTAACTAACTAACTAACTAACTAACTACTAACTAACTAACTAACTAACTAACTAACTAACTAACTAACTAACTAACTAACTAACTAACTAACTAACTAACTAACTAACTAACTAACTAACTAACTAACTAACTACTAACTAACTAACTAACTAACTAACTACTAACTAACTAACTAACTAACTAACTAACTAACTAACTAACTAACTAACTAACTAACTAACTAACTAACTAACTAACTAACTAACTAACTAACTAACTAACTAACTAACTAACTAACTAACTAACTAACTAACTAACTAACTAACTAACTAACTAACTAACTAACTAACTAACTAACTAACTAACTAACTAACTAACTAACTAACTAACTAACTAACTAACTAACTAACTAACTAACTAACTAACTAACTAACTAACTAACTAACTAACTAACTAACTAACTAACTAACTAACTAACTAACTAACTAACTAACTAACTAACTAACTAACTAACTACTAACTAACTAACTAACTAACTAACTAACTACTAACTAACTAACTAACTAACTAACTAACTAACTAACTAACTAACTAACTACTAACTAACTAACTAACTAACTAACTAACTACTAACTAACTAACTAACTAACTAACTAACTAACTAACTAACTAACTACTAACTAACTAACTAACTAACTAACTAACTAACTAACTAACTAACTAACTAACTAACTAACTAACTAACTAACTAACTAACTAACTAACTAACTAACTAACTAACTAACTAACTACTAACTAACTAACTAACTAACTAACTAACTAACTAACTAACTAACTAACTAACTAACTAACTAACTAACTAACTAACTAACTAACTAACTAACTAACTACTAACTAACTAACTAACTAACTAACTAACTAACTAACTAACTAACTAACTAACTAACTAACTAACTACTAACTAACTAACTAACTAACTAACTAACTAACTAACTAACTAACTAACTAACTAACTAACTAACTAACTAACTAACTAACTAACTAACTAACTAACTAACTAACTAACTACTAACTACTAACTAACTAACTAACTACTAACTAACTAACTAACTAACTACTAACTAACTAACTAACTAACTAACTAACTAACTAACTAACTAACTAACTAACTAACTAACTAACTAACTAACTAACTAACTAACTACTAACTAACTAACTAACTAACTACTAACTAACTAACTAACTAACTAACTAACTAACTAACTAACTAACTAACTAACTAACTAACTAACTAACTAACTAACTAACTAACTAACTAACTAACTAACTACTAACTAACTAACTAACTAACTAACTACTAACTAACTAACTAACTAACTAACTAACTAACTAACTAACTAACTAACTAACTAACTAACTAACTAACTAACTAACTAACTAACTAACTAACTAACTAACTAACTAACTAACTAACTAACTAACTAACTACACTAACTAACTAACTAACTAACTAACTAACTAACTAACTAACTAACTAACTAACTAACTAACTAACTAACTAACTAACTAAATAAATAAATAACTAACTAACTAACTAACTAACTAACTAACTAACTAACTAACTAACTAACTAACTAACTAACTAAATAAATAACTAACTAACTTACTACTACCTAACTAACTAAAGAGGGGGCGTATATTGATTTTGTCATTCCGTTTGTAATATATCGTAACATTGGTCATAGTTACAATTTTGCATGGATATTCTTTATTGAAAAAGGTTTGAAAATAGACGATATCGATACTGGCTTAAAAATATACGAATACAGCGATGAGATTAGAAATAAGTAAGTATCTAACGATCCTAAACCTCTCTACTGACAAAATCGATCTGCTAAATGTTATGAGCATTGGTCAATAATTCACCCTTCCATATGAGAGGTCCTCTAAAGGTCCTCATGATCAATGATAAAAATGAATATTTTTTTATAAAAATGAATTTTTTTTTACGGCATATGGTTTGATGGTGCGCATATGATATTCGGCACAGCCGAATGTAACACTCTTACTTGTTAATGATAATATTTGAGCAGTTCTCACAAATAATAATTTGTAACTCATGTGTGTGAAACTTGTATTTTTGATTTTCGAAGATGATTATTCTTTTACACATTTTCGCTTTTACTTCTAACTTTACATAGAAACGTATAAAAAGAATACCGTATCACTAATCGCTTCTAAGAATTCCTCATTATAATAAACTCAAAACAAACTTTATAATAATCCCTTAAGATTTTATGTATAAAATAAAAGTTTATGTGAGACTTACTCTTTCCTTAGTTGAACTCCTAAACCACCTGTTTGGGTTACCAACTTGCGGGAAAAAATCTAAAGTTCTAGTTTTAGTCACCCATTCATTTTTATGAGTTTTAACGCTGTTTTGTCAGATAATGAATTCAAATTCCTTTTTATAAAATTTTTTCCTGTTTTCTTTACTCTTTTCTGCTTTAACAAGTATTGTTCTCTATTTGAAAATTATGCAAATTATTTTTTGTTTTAGTAAATGGAAAAACGAGCTTTAAAAGAGTGATATCATTGGCTAAAAGTAAAGAAGAGAATTAATGATTTCAATGCAAATATACTTATGTAAGTTTGTTCAATATAATGAATTATCTAAATATAAAAAGAGACAAAATTTCACCCTTATAATAGGAATTCTTTTAAAGTTCTGATAGTAATCATACTAACACATCTTTTCAATGAATAATCTCTATTGTACATACAACAAAACTTCCATAAAACAATAGCATGTATACAAAAAAATGAAGAAAATGGAAACCTTTTGTTCCAAACAACATAGTTTGCATTTGATATAAAATAAAAGTTTTCCACTTTAAAGAATTTTCCATGAGGCGTGTTAATGGGAGTTGGTGGAAAAAAAGGATTTTCATGTTTATTGGGGGTTTACTTATTCCATTTTATATGCATGTATAAATTTATGTATTTTCCAAAGAAAGTTGCTTTTTTCTTTAAATAAGAGAATTAAAAGGGGATCATAAACAAAAATAACAACGTAAAGATTTAAACTAATTTTGGAGTTAAAAAAAATATTTATCATCCTAGCAGATTATGTCAGATTCACGCTGATTTTAACATTTTGCCCCGTAGTTATATGAAATTGACAAAATTGTATCCCTTGCCACAGTACCACGAAGAATAAGAATTGAAAAACATTTAAATTTGAGTTAAAATTTCGCACACGACGGGAATTTGATTTAGTTATTTCGTTTGTAACACATCTTAATATTTATCATAGATCCACAAAAGTATATGTATGTATATATTCTTAGACGTTATCGGCTACTTTCTATCTGTATGTTAAAAGCACGATAGAGTCCGAACAAAAAGAGCATAAGATCAGAATTTGTTTTTAGAAATATTGTATTGAAAATGGGTAATATTCGTCGATGTTTTCATAATTGGTCCACATTTGACCCTATCCCCATGTAAACTCCCTTAGCGAAAATCATATCATCGATGAAATGCGCCAAAAACAAGTTCTATTGCAAACCAAAATTACTCTATGAAATTTTAAGAGAATCGCTCTATAACTGACCCCTAAGGCCGCCTTCAGATATTGATATTAATGCACACTATTGACTAAGAAATACGAGTATAACGATAAAATTCGACATAAACAAATTTTATAGGAACATAAACTTATCAAAATAATTTTATGGGGATCGGTCCATAATTGAGTCCAACTCTTCAGGAAATTACTTTTACGCTCAGTACTGGCTTAAAAATACTGGCTTAAAAAATACTACTACAGTATACCAATCTGCTCATAATCACTTTCTTAGTCGCTTAAGCTATGTCCGTCCGTCTGTCTGTCTATCTGTCTGTCTGTCTGTCTGTCTGTCTGTCTGCCTGTCCGTCCGTCTGTCCATCTGTGTGTCCATGTAAACCTTGTACTTGAAGGTGAAAATTCACCTTTAAACACTAGAATTGAAATTCTGCATAAATAACTTTAATGTCATAGTAACTCGCTCTATAACATCAATTTCAATAACATCCGTTGTCAAAGTATGTACGGATAATTGTCAAATCAATTATGGCGTGGCCGACCATATGATAGCCTACACCAATTACGAATATTAAATGTGATTAATTTTAAAGAACTTATGTTGAATTTTTCCTCGGTTCCAAATTTATTGAAGAAAAACTGATTTACTGAAAGAAGCCATAAAATTTGGTGGATGGATTTACATATATGAGTGTTAATAAGAGCGGACTATTATAATGGAGTTTTGCAATGTCATTAAAGATTGTATAAAACATAGTTGTGCGACTTTTTGACGATATGGCCCGATAATTATGAAAATCGGCAGTATTATATAGACTAATATAAAACTGAATTGTGCCGATTATTGTAGAGATACTAAAATATTTAACATAATTATGAGCTTCAAAGTCCTTTGTGGGAAGGGGTTTTGGGTTTGTTCAATCATTTTCAACAGCCTTCGTCATTGGATCCAGAAAACAGTATGTGCTAAATATTAACAAATTATCTTGAAAATTGCGGGCTGTAGCGTGCACACAATGTTTACACGTACACAAAGACTGACATAGCTTTATTGAAACAGGATTTATGTTTATATAAAAGTCTTTGGACCGAATTTCATCATGATACTATGTAGTGTTTATAAGTGAATTGTAGACATTCAAGTCTTTTTCTGAAGGGGACTTTGGATGGGGAGTAGGGTCAAATGAGGCCCGATCATTACGAAAATCATCAGTGTTATTTATGATTATATCAAACTTACTTTTTGGACTCATAGTAGTATATTTGTCGTAGTTATCAGCTAAAAGGCGCAAATCGGAAGATCCGGTTGTATGGAGACTAGGGCAAAAATTGGGCCGATAATTATAAAATTCATTATCGAGATTTATGTTTATCTGAATATTATTTGTGACAAATTTCATCATAATACTAGTGTTTATAAGTGAATTGTGAACATTCAAGTTGGTGCTAGGGCTAAATGAGGCCCGGTCACTGCGAAAATCGACATTATCATTTAGACTTATATAAAACTAAGTTTTCCCAATTTTTGTTGACATTTAACATACATAATTATGATCTCAAAAGTGTATGCGGGGGGTCCGGTTGAATGGGGACTAGGTGAAATAATGGACCAATTTTAACCATTTTTAATAGCGTTCGTCCTTGGAACAAATGAGGAGTATATGCCAAATTTCCTTAAATTATTTTAAATATTGTGACCTGTAGGTTGCGCACAAGACTTACATGGACACACAGACAGACAGACAGACAGACAGACAGACAGACAGACATAGCTTAATTGACTCAGGAAGTGATTCTGAGCTGATAGATATACTAGATAGATATACGCTATGTTGTCAAACAGAACGCTGTGTTGTCGAAATCACAACAATGCATTGCTGAAATGACACAAAGCATAATCGAAAACAATGCGTTATTGCAATGACAACAATGCGTTGTTAAAATTACAACGGTGGTTGTAAAAATGATAACTGGCTAACTTTTGACAGCAGATTGTATCAATTTCGGTACTTTTCTACCATTTTTCCATCTCTGTGGTATTGTGTTAAAAGGTTTGGCAACTTTTTTTTTAATTATGGGTTAACAAAACAATGAAGTTTTTTTTTTTTAATTTTTTATCTTCTAATTTTGGACAGGCTTAATATACAACTTCTAATTAAAAATTGTTATTCACATGTTAATATTGTTCATTGGAGCATATGATAAATCTCATATAAAAAACAAATAAAAATAACTAATACGCAGTCATTTAGAATGCAATGTACTATTTGCAATTATTGGATAAAAACCTAAATGTTTTAATTAAAATTAGATTTTTTACATAATGGCAATTGTTGTGGTATTTACAAGTACAATAAAATAATTTTTTTTTAATAATTTTAATTGTTTACGTGTTAATAGATTATCTGGTGTACACGAGTATTATACATGGAAGTGAAAAAGTATGTTAAGTTCGGATATGTGTTTAAACGCTAGGATTTGGAGAATTTTACTATTAAATTTTATTAATTTTATAATTTCCTATAATGATTTGAAGAACTACTCAAGTTTTTTAAATAAATATTTAAATTTTCAACTAGTTTTCCTAATAACTTTTCATATAAACATCTTCAGTTTCGGTAATTTGTTTTTTCTTTATTTTTTTTGGCTGTTGTTCAAGTATTTTGTCAACATTTTATAGAATTTATTCTTAGCCAAGTAAAATGTAAATAATAAATACAATTTCCTACACAAAAAAATACTGTCAACTGTGAAGAAAAAGTATTTCTTTGTAATCTCAACGTAGGAGAAGAACAAGTTTTAATTTGTTCATTTGCCAAATTTGTTTTTCCAAAACTCAAGTGTCATAATTTTAATTTAACACTTTGTAAAAATTGGAAAAGTGTTCGTGTCATAAGAGAAAATATTTAGAACAACTGTTTTGGAAAAAAATTATAGAAAGTTATTTTAAGTTAAAATTTATGTAATAAATATTGTAGGTAAAGAATGATTATATGAAATAAGTAAGAAACTATAGTCGGGCGTAGCCGACCCTACACCAATAAGGAATAAATGCGATTTATTTTCTGTAATAAATTTTATCAAATTATCTTGAAAATTGCGACACACAGATAGACAGACAAAAAGACGGACACACAGACAGACGGATAGACAGACAGACAGACAGACAGACAGACAGACAGACAGACAGACAGACAGACAGACAGACAGATAGATAGATAGACAGACAGACAGACAGACGGACAGACAGAAGGACAGACGGACAGACAGACAGACAGACAGACAGATGGACGGCTAAATCGACTGAGATTCTGAGCCAATTGATATACTTTAATGTGGGTGAAGAACCAATATTTTTAAATGTTACAAACATCAGCACAAAAGAAAAATACCAACCCCACTATATTGGTGTAGGTTATAAAAATAGTAAATATTTAAATTTTTAGTAAAACAATAATGACAAAATCAATTTTAATGAAGTTTAACTTTAAATGGACAATTAATAATTTTCTCACCTCGATTGAAGTTTCCCTTTACAAATCACATATAACTTAAGACTCTATATAATTTATAAAAAATAAATATAATTTAATATTTGTAATATTCTGCAATTGTCATGTGTCAAATTAAATGTCATATTTGACACTACACATACATATCTCCCTTATGCAAATATTCACAATATGCAAACAAATATTTTGTATTTTATATAAGGGTGTGAATTTGAATATGCCACATATTTACATATTTTAAATTCATTCATACGTACATGCAAATATTTACAACTTGTCAGTAAGTCAGACTGCCAGACGTAAAAGAGATTTAGTTGTAAGTCTTTTGTTTGTCTTCTTTCGCTTCAAATGTTTAACAGGAAATAGGAAGTTGTACATATGCGGCATTTTTATACCGGCAAACGGGATATTATGATGACTTTCTTTGGGTTTAGTAAATAGATATTTATGTCAGTTAATGTGAATATGTACGTACGTTTATTTGTATTATATTATGTCTTCTTTTACACATTTATTTGTTTAATATTTTCAACAGAAAACCTACTGTGAAGTCTTATAAGAAACTAATGAAAGGGAATTTCAAGAAATAAAATTTCTTAGGTTCTAAATAAAATTCAATGCAGAAAAATTACACAGGCCAACGAAATGAAGTTTTGGAAAAAGTTTTTATATATAACTAGCATAACCTGGGTGCTTCGCTACCCTAACCAAAATTAAATACATACAAAATTTTGTTAACTTTTATAGAAAATTTAAATTAATAAAAAATTTTTTAATGTTTCAGTTTTTTACGTTCAATATCACGTGAATAAATTCGCATTCAGTAAGAAGCTTGAATTTCATTTAGTTTCATTCGTTTAGCTTCCACATTATAGAACATTTCGAAAGTACTATTTGAAAAAAAGTACTATAAAATACCTTTTATTTAATCAAAAATTTTATGTTTCTGTGTTCAATATTATAGACAATTCAAAAAAGATTATTTGATGAATGAAAAAGTACCAAAAGTCCCTTTCAGTAGATTCTCATTCACTAAGGTCTCTATATTTTAAATTTTATATTTCTATGTTCAATATCGTAAAAATATCAAAATGTACCATTTGAAAAACGAAAAAGTACAAAAATCTCTCTCAATAAATTCTCATTTAATAAGGATGTGTACCGGTTAACCATTATAGAGAAAAAGGTACCATTTGAAGAATGGAAAAGTACTAAAGAGTTTCCACTTACAGAATATTATTCAGTCAAGACCATGTATGTTAAAATTAATGTTCCTAGGTTGAAAATTTTAGAAAATTAAAAAAGTACCATTTATGACATAAAAAGTACTAAAAAGTTCTCTCTTAAAGAATCTTATTCAATGAGGACCGTGTATGTTTAATAATCATGTGTTTTGAATTGATATAAAAGAACATACAAAGAATATCATTTAAAGAAAGAAAAAGTACCAAAAGTGGAAATGAACTCTACCTTAGTGGAAAGTACTATTAAAAATAGTACAATTTTTCTCCCTTTCGCTTCGAAATATACTTTTTTGAGAATTAAGTTTACAAAATGTTCCGTATTTATATCTAAATATCACAGATAAAACTTAAACGATTCAAATCCGCATTCATTTGTTTCAGAAAAATTGTGCTTTCAAAAAGTACCAAACAATTTACTCGAAATTGGTCCTATATAGGCCTTAGTACTCGAATAAAATTATATTTCCCGTTTTTCCCATGTTTGGTACTTTTTTCCCCAGTGAAATAGCAAAAATTTTGCTTCAACAAATATTACAGAGTTAGCCCGTCATTTAATAGGAATACTTCAATAAATCGAAAAAGTCTTCTTAATAGTACCAAAAATACAGTTTTCTCCCTTTTACACCCAAATTTTGGGAGATATATTCAAAATATTTACAAAAATTTTATTTTGTTTATTAGCTAAAAAGTTATAAAGGGCCAAAAAAGGTACCAAAATCACCTATGCTGCACATTTTAATCGCTTAAAAGTACGAATTTCAAAAAAGTACCAGACACCCATCTGCTTATTTTAAAAGTGCATTTAAAATTTTTCTTGTATCACTAATATTAGGTAAGATAAATAAGAAAACCTGTTTTACCCGTTTTTCCCCTTTTTTACCCTTAAATGTACAATGTATGTAGATTCCTTAGTGGATCTACATAACCAAAAACACATCTACTGTCAAAATTTCATGATTCTAGTTTCAGCCGTTTGGGCTTTGCGATGATGAATCAGTCAGTCAGTAACGCTACTCTTTTATATACATATATAGATGATGAAAAATTTATATACGTTGAAGGGTTAATTTTTTTCGATGTCATCATAACTACGGTTGTCATCATAAATCGGATGAAAATAAAATAATATTATACTATGGATCTTTTTGTGATCCCAGTCTGAACTCGGACTGGTATTTTGTTCAAATTTATTGATCGTTCAGTGAACTACTGAAATATGTATATCGCAATGTTTATTAAAAGAAAATAAGATGGGGGTATATTGTTTTTGTCATTCCGTTTATAACACATCGAAATATTCGTCTAAGACCCATAAAAGTATATATATTCTGGGTCCCGTTTAGATTCTAAGACGATTTAACCATGTCCGTCCGCCTGTCTGTTGAAACCACAATAGAGTCCAAATAGAAGTAGATAGATGGCTGATTTTACGCGATAGAGTCCAAATGGAAGTAGATAGCCAGCTTAAATTTTGCACAAATACTTTTAGTCAATGCAGTTTGTTTGATATTGAAAATGGGAAATATCGGTCCACGATTTCACCTTGGCCCCATATAAGACCCCCTTCAGAAAATAACTTTATCGCTCATAACCGGCTAAAAGAAGCATCTATAGCGGTGAAATTCGGCACAAACATGTTTTGTGGTAACTTAAATCTGTTTATCTCTGATTAGTTACTTAAAATTAAATTGGAATAAACAACTTCTTTACGATAAATAATTTATGTACAAAAGTTTATGAAGATCGGTCTATAATTGACCCTTATATAAGATTCACTTATTGGCTCTACCCTCCATATAACCAATCTTACAAAAAAACAGTTTATGGTTATACAAATTGGACAAAAAAAATTGTATTTTTAATTTGGAAGAGCACGGTCCATTATTAAGCCCTTATTAAAGGCCTTCTTCCTATGTTCATATTAATATCGACATATGATTATAAAATTCAACATAGATCTAATAAATGAGAAAATTGCTTCGATAATATAAAACTTTATTAATAAGAATGATTTGATAGTGGGTATATAAGATTCGGCATGGCCGAATATAACACTTTTACTTGTTCATCTTTAACATTTTCCAAATTTGTTACTTTGAGTTATTACAACTCCATGGGTGATTCTATCTTTAATTATTGCAAATTTACAATCTTAAATGCCATAATATCAATATAAGGTTACAAACAGTGTGACAAAGTTAATATGCACTTCACTTCATACTTATTTATGGTGGCTATAAAATTAGGATTTTCTTGAAGTTCAATCATTATGTTAAATAAGACAGGTTTTTACTTTATTTTTTTCAATAGTGAGGAGACATACATATTATATAAACCTGCATTAGACCACAAATCTATAATAATCTCTATCATTGTAGCCATGATAATACCTTGTTATTACAACCATTCATACACGTGTATAAATAAAAATGTATGTATGTATGATGTACCTTCATAAAAATAAACAAACAAACACCTGCTAATATTTGCACGAACACTATCGTATTCATATGGGCCTCATAGCTATTAAAACCATTTACCGCATGCTATTATTTGAAAAAGGATTCCATATAGTATTTTCTGTTATTTTTTTTCTATCCTTTATACGACTGGTTTTTAGACACTCACACTCGAACATATTTAAAGTTTAATATTGGAAAAAATGGTAAACCACAGAAAATAATACCAACAATACAGAAGCAACAACACCTTCATAAAATATTTTTCTTTCTTTTGTTTTAGTTCGAGAACAAACAAAACAGCTAACAACTCACTCTCATTGACGTGCAAAAGGTAAAGTATATAAAAGGTACTTCAAACAAAGTTACAATAATAAAAGTACATTGGTGAGTATGGCGTAGTGTTTTAGTTTTTTTACGGTTAATTGTAGATTTCAATTCTATATAAATATGAAATTTTTGTTTAAAACATAAACCGCATCAAAATAATTGTAATTTAATAAAATGAAAATTTAAAATGATCATAGTATATGAGCTAAATGGTAGCCCATCGGCGAATCTAACTTTTTTGCGTCAATAATAAGTCGAATTACTAGTAGATTGAGAGTAATCTTCGAATCATATTTTAATAATTTTTGACTATAGACTAGACTATAGACTAGACTAGAGACTAGACTAGACTAGACTAGAGACTAGACTAGAGACTAGACTAGAGACTAGACTAGACTAGAGACTAGACTAGAGACTAGACTAGAGACTAGACTAGACTATAGACTAGACTATAGACTAGACTATAGACTAGACTATAGACTAGACTATAGACTAGACTATAGACTAGACTATAGACTAGACTATAGACTAGACTATAGACTAGAATATAGACTAGACTATAGACTAGACTATAGACTAGACTATAGACTAGACTATAGACTAGACTATAGACTAGACTATAGACTAGCCTATAGACTAGACTATAGACTAGACTATAGACTAGACTATAGACTAGACTATAGACGAGACTATAGACTAGACTATAGACTAGACTATAGACTAGACTATAGACTAGACTATAGACTAGACTATAGACTAGACTATAGACTAGACTATAGACTAGACTATAGACTAGACTACAGACTAGACTATAGACTAGACTATAGACTAGACTATAGACTAGACTATAGACTAGACTATAGACTAGACTATAGACTAGACTATAGACTAGACTAGACTAGACTATAGACTAGACTATAGACTAGACTATAGACTAGACTATAGACTAGACTATAGACTAGACTATAGACTAGACTATAGACTAGACTATAGACTAGACTATAGACTAGACTATAGACTAGACTATAGACTAGACTATAGACTAGACTATAGACTAGACTATAGACTAGACTATAGACTAGACTAAGACTAGACTATAGACTAGACTATAGACTAGACTATAGACTAGACTATAGACTAGACTATAGACTAGACTATAGACTAGACTATAGACTAGACTATAGACTAGACTATAGACTAGACTATAGACTAGACTATAGACTAGACTATAGACTAGACTATAGACTAGACTATAGACTAGACTATAGACTAGACTATAGACTAGACTATAGACTAGACTATAGACTAGACTATAGACTAGACTATAGACTAGACTATAGACTAGACTATAGACTAGACTATAGACTAGACTATAGACTAGACTATAGACTAGACTATAGACTAGACTATATAGACTAGACTATAGACTAGACTATAGACTAGACTATAGACTAGACTATAGACTAGACTATAGACTAGACTATAGACTAGACTATAGACTAGACTATAGACTAGACTATAGACTAGACTATAGACTAGACTATAGACTAGACTATAGACTAGACTATAGACTAGACTATAGACTAGACTATAGACTAGACTATAGACTAGACTATAGACTAGACTATAGACTAGACTATAGACTAGACTATAGACTAGACTATAGACTAGACTATAGACTAGAATATAGACTAGACTATAGACTAGACTATAGACTAGACTATAGACTAGACTATAGATAGAGACTATAGACTATACTATAGATTAGACTATAGACTAGACTATAGACTAGACTATAGACTAGACTATAGATTAGACTATAGACTAGACTATAGACTAGACTATAGACTAGACTATAGGCTAGACTATAGACTAGACTATAGACTAGACTATAGACTAGACTATAGACTAGACTATAGGCTAGACTATAGACTAGACTATAGACTAGACTATAGACTAGACTATAGACTAGACTATAGACTAGACTATAGACTAGACTATAGACTAGACTATAGACTAGACTATAGACTAGACTATAGACTAGACTATAGACTAGACTATAGACTAGACTATAGACTAGACTATAGACTAGACTATAGACTAGACTACAGACTAGACTATAGACTAGACTATAGACTAGACTATAGACTAGACTATAGACTAGACTATAGACTAGACTATAGACTAGACTATAGACTAGACTATAGACTAGACTATAGACTAGACTATAGACTAGACTATAGACTAGACTATAGACTAGACTATAGACTAGACTATAGACTAGACTATAGACTAGACTATAGACTAGACTATAGACTAGACTATAGACTAGACTATAGACTAGACTATAGACTAGACTAGACTATAGACTAGACTATAGACTAGACTAGTAAGACTAGACTATAGACCTATAGACTAGACTATAGACTAGACTATAGACTAGACTATAGACTAGACTATAGACTAGACTATAGACTAAGACTATAGACTAGACTATAGACTAGACTATAGACTAGACTATAGACTAGACTATAGACTAGACTATAGACTAGACTATAGACTAGACTATAGACTAGACTATAGACTAGACTATAGACTAGACTATAGACTAGACTATAGACTAGACTATCGACTAGACTAATAGACTAGACTATAGACTAGACTATAGACTAGACTATAGACTAGACTATAGACTAGACTATGACTAGACTATAGACTAGACTATAGACTAGACTATAGACTAGACTAGAGACGAGACTATAGAACTAGACTATAGACTATACTATAGACTAGACTATAGACTAGACTATAGACTAGACTATAGACTAGACTATAGACTAGACTATAGACTAGACTATAGACTAGACTATAGACTAGACTATAGACTAGACTAGACTAGACTAGACTAGACTGACTAGACAGACTATAGACTAGACTATAGACTAGACTATAGACTAGACTATAGACTAGACTAGACTATAGACTAGACTATAGACTAGACTATAGACTAGACTATAGACTAGACTATAGACTAGACTATAGACTAGACTATAGACTAGACTATAGACTAGACTATAGACTAGACTATAGACTAGACTATAGACTAGACTATAGACTAGACTAGACTATAGACTAGACTATAGACTAGACTGTAGACTAGACTAGACTATAGACTAGACTATAGACTAGACTATAGACTAGACTAGACTATAGACTAGACTAGACTATAGACTAGACTATAGACTAGACTAGACTATAGACTAGACTAGACTATACTAGACTAGAGACTAGACTATAGACTAGACTATAGACTAGACTATAGACTAGACTATAGACTAGACTATAGACTAGACTATAGACTAGACTATAGACTAGACTATAGACTAGACTATAGACTAGACTATAGACTAGACTATAGACTAGACTATAGACTAGACTATAGACTAGACTATAGACTAGACTATAGACTAGACTATAGACTAGATATAGACTAGACTATAGACTAGACTATAGACTAGACTATAGACTAGACTATAGACTAGACTATAGACTAGACTATAGACTAGACTATAGACTAGACTATAGACTAGACTATAGACTAGACTATAGACTAGACTATAGACTAGACTATAGACTAGAATAGACTAGACTATAGACTAGACTATAGACTAGACTATAGACTAGACTATAGACTAGACTATAGACTAGACTATAGACTAGACTATAGACTAGACTATAGACTAGACTATAGACTAGACTATAGACTAGACTATAGACTAGACTATAGACTAGACTATAGACTAGACTATAGACTAGACTATAGACTAGACTATAGACTAGACTATAGACTAGACTATAGACTAGACTATAGACTAGACTATAGACTAGACTATAGACTAGACTATAGACTAGACTATGACTAGACTATAGACTAGACTATAGACTAGACTATAGACTAGACTATAGACTAGACTATAGACTAGACTATAGACTAGACTATAGACTAGACTATAGACTAGACTATACTAGACTATAGACTAGACTATAGACTAGACTATAGACTAGACTATAGACTAGACTATAGACTAGACTATAGACTAGACTATAGACTAGACTATAGACTAGACTATAGACTAGACTATAGACTAGACTATAGACTAGACTATAGACTAGACTATAGACTAGACTATAGACTAGACTATAGACTAGACTATAGACTAGACTATAGACTAGACTATAGACTAGACTATAGACTAGACTATAGACTAGACTATAGACTAGACTATAGACTAGACTATAGACTAGACTATAGACTAGACTATAGACTAGACTATAGACTAGACTATAGACTAGACTATAGACTAGACTATAGACTAGACTATAGACTAGACTATAGACTAGACTATAGACTAGACTATAGACTAGACTATAGACTAGACTATAGACTAGACTATAGACTAGACTATAGACTAGACTATAGACTAGACTATAGACTAGACTATAGACTAGACTATAGACTAGACTATAGACTAGACTATAGACTAGACTATAGACTAGACTAGACTAGACTATAGACTAGACTATAGACTAGACTATAGACTAGACTATAGACTAGACTATAGACTAGACTATAGACTAGACTATAGACTAGACTATAGACTAGACTGTAGACTAGACTATAGACTAGACTAGACTATAGACTAGACTATAGACTAGACTATAGACTAGACTATAGACTAGACTATAGACTAGACTAGACTATAGACTAGACTATAGACTAGACTGTAGACTAGACTAGACTATAGACTAGACTATAGACTAGACTAGACTATAGACTAGACTAGACTACTAGACTATAGACTAGACTATAGACTAGATAGACTAGACTATAGACTAGACTATAGACTATAGACTAGACTATAGACTAGACTATAGACTAGACTATAGACTAGACTATAGACTAGACTATAGACTAGACTATAGACTAGACTATAGACTAGAATAGACTAGACTATAGACTAGACTATAGACTAGACTATAGACTAGACTATAGACTAGACTATAGACTAGACTATAGACTAGACTATAGACTAGACTATAGACTAGACTATAGACTAGACTATAGACTAGACTATAGACTAGACTATAGACTAGACTAGACTAGACTATAGACTAGACTATAGACTAGACTATAGACTAGACTATAGACTAGACTATAGACTAGACTATAGACTAGACTATAGACTAGACTATAGACTAGACTATAGACTAGACTATAGACTAGACTATAGACTAGACTATAGACTAGACTATAGACTAGACTATAGACTAGACTATAGACTAGACTATAGACTAGACTATAGACTAGACTATAGACTAGACTATAGACTAGACTAGACTATAGACTAGACTATAGACTAGACTATAGACTAGACTATAGACTAGACTATAGACTAGACTATAGACTAGACTAGACTATAGACTAGACTAGACTATAGACTAGACTATAGACTAGACTATAGACTAGACTAGACTAGACTATAGACTAGACTATAGACTAGACTATAGACTAGACTATAGACTAGACTATAGACTAGACTATAGACTAGACTATAGACTAGACTATAGACTAGACTATAGACTAGACTATAGACTAGACTATAGACTAGACTATAGACTAGACTATAGACTAGACTATAGACTAGACTATAGACTAGACTATAGACTAGACTATAGACTAGACTATAGACTAGACTATAGACTAGACTATAGACTAGACTATAGACTAGACTATAGACTAGACTATAGACTAGACTATAGACTAGACTATAGACTATAGACTAGACTATAGACTAGACTATAGACTAGACTAGACTATAGACTAGACTATAGACTAGACTATAGACTAGACTATAGACTAGACTATAGACTAGACTATAGACTAGACTATAGACTAGACTATAGACCTAGACTATAGACTAGACTATAGACTAGACTATAGACTAGCTATAGACTAGACTATAGACTAGACTATAGAGACTAGACTATAGACTTGTCTGTAGTCATTTGTAAATTACTCTGTTTTACATGTTGAAAATGTAAAAATTTCGTCGTACAGAAAAGTCATAAATGACTCAAATGTGATCAAAATTTCACATATTTGGTATGAGTTTTACTTTCATCAGTAAGACTGGAAAGTTTTTTTGAAAACATTTTTACAAAAATCCACTGATGCATTTAAATATTCCTTGCTAATATTAATTACGTTTTTGTATTTATTTTACAAAATTCATATTAAAAAAGTTTTTTCGAGGAAGAACAAAAATGTTAATTGCTGCCATAAATTAAAATACTTACATTAAAAGGTTGTTGTAATAATACTTTTTATGAGTATAATAAATATATTTTTGTAGATAAAACATTTAACTGTGTAATTTTAAAGAAAGCAAGAAAATGTTAACATTCATTCATATGTAATAAATTAAAAAGTAATTTATTATACGTATGACTTAGGTATATCTTACTTCTCTTAAAAATGATGTTTGGTGAAACTGTTATTCAATTAAGAATATTCACATATACTAATGTGTGTTTAAATAAAAATATGGTGGAAATCATTTTGTACAATAAATTAGTGGCTAAAGTTGAGAATACTATTCAAGTTTATGAACTTGAAAATTTTGGAGGAGAAACAAACTGTGGCTTTGTTTAAAGTCATTAAAGTAATTTGGCTAATTAAATTATTTAAACAAATGCTTTGTAATGTATACTTTTAACATATTAATACAGGGCTCTGAAAATAAACTACTTACTTTCACTGAATTGTAATTAAACAACACTAGCCCATTAAACTTTATTAATAAATTAAAAAAATTATGTAAAATTTCTATTAGGAATATAGTTTTACTAGTATAATTGTATCATAAAGGAAGATTAACATGTGGGCAACTTCGTGTCAAGTGAACCAACTTTTGTCACTCAAGATTTATTCAAGATTAGGATTGCTCCAAAAAGGATGTTATTGATGTTGCAGGGGAAAAATTTTGAGAAATGATGTCTTAGAAAGAACCAAGCTTTTATCTTTGGTGGAAACCGTAACATATATGCATATTTTATTATCTCTTATTGTAATATTATATAACATACATATGTTATTGAAACACGCATAAATATGAAATACAAATAAAATTTGTTCTCATCGGCGATTTACTTTAGGAGCGTCTTATTTAAAAAATAAAGTTCTACGAAAAAACACTTCAAATGTTGTTAGCATATTTTATATAATTTCACAATTTACATTATTTGAAACTACTTATGTTCGTTATTATCAAATATATGTAAGAAGTAGATATGATTCAATGACAACTACTTACCGTCGACTGATATTAGTTAGCTAGTTAGTTAGTTAGTTAATTAGTTAATTAGTTAGTTAGTTAGTTAGTTAGTTAGTTAGTTAGTAGTTAGTTAGTTAGTAGTTAGTTAGTTAGTTAGTTAGTTAGTTAGTTAGTAGTTAGTTAGTTAGTTAGTTAGTTAGTTAGTTAGTAGTTAGTAGTTGTTAGTTAGTTAGTTAGTTAGTAGTTAGTTAGTTAGTTAGGTTAGTTAGTTAGTTAGTTAGTTAGTTAGTTAGTTTTAGTTAGTTAGTTAGTTAGTTAGTTAGTTAGTTAGTTAGTTAGTAGTTAGTTAGTTAGTTAGTTAGTTAGTTTAGTTAGTTAGTAGTTAGCTTAGTTAGTTAGTTAGTTAGTTAGTTAGTTAGTTAGTAGTTAGTTAGTTAGTTAGGTTAGTTAGTTAGTTAGTTAGTTAGTAGTCTAGTTAGTTAGTTAGTTAGTAGTAGTTAGTTAGTTAGTTAGTAGTTAGTTAGTTAGTTAGTTAGTTAGTTAGTTAGTTAGTTAGTTAGTTAGTTAGTTAGTTAGTTAGTAGTTAGTTAGTTTAGTTAGTTAGTTAGTTAGTTAGTTAGTTAGTGTTAGTTAGTTAGTTAGTTAGTTAGTTAGTTAGTTAGTTAGTTAGTTAGTTAGTTAGTTAGTTAGTTAGTTAGTTAGTAGTTAGTTGTAGTTAGTTAGTTAGTAGTTAGTTAGTTAGTAGTTAGTAGTTAGTTAGTTAGTTAGTTAGTTAGTTAGTTAGTTAGTTTAGTTAGTTAGTTAGTTAGTTAGTTAGTTAGTTAGTTAGTTAGTTAGTTAGTTAGTTAGTTAGTAGTTAGTTAGTTAGTTAGTTAGTTAGTTAGTTAGTTAGTCGTTAGTTAGTTAGTTAGTTAGTTAGTTAGTTAGTTAGTTAGTTAGTTAGTTAGTTAGTTAGTTAGTTAGTTAGTTAGTTAGTTAGTTAGTAGTTAGTTAGTTAGTTAGTTAGTTAGTTGTAGAATAGAACATAATTATAGTTTTTGTATAACTTTCCTTAAATCTTTTAAATTTTCACCATTGTGTGCTCTTCACAAAATTTGAACTTTATTTTGTAAAATGACAATTTTTACTAGAGTGCTTAAAAATCTCAACAACTTATTTTAATTCAATTAACACTTCCCATCCACAAACATAAACATGCAAATACTTCGACATTTGCCGACACAATTTACAATTCTCTTATTATTTATTTAACAATAAAACTTTCGTCTACATTTATTTGCATATCAAGTAGTTGTATATATTATTCCTTTTTTTTTGTTGGAACAAAAAGAGGAAACGGAAAAGTTTGAAAACTTTAAAAACACTTATTTTTTGTACGTATTGTATTTCAGATATCTGTGTTCAGTCGTATATAAGCAAAGGTAGCAATCTGCTCTTTTGTAGTTTCGAAATTAAGTAAAAACCGAAACCAAAAACGTACGTATTTTAAAATAAGTAGGAAAGTATAGTCGGGCATGGCCGAGCATATGATATCCTACACCATTTATGTGTAAATAGCTTTTGAGCAAGTTTTTAATTTGAATCATGTTTTAGCATTTTATCTGAACACTAATAATGATAGTGACTTTCATGCTAATTGTGACAAAAATGCAGATAGCTGATTTTGCTTATATACAAACAAAAAACATATTGTAAATGTGTGAGTAAGTACAAAAGTTTGTTTGTATAAAATATTAAATTACATATACTTGAATAATTACTGAACTGTATATTTAACTTTTAACAAAATTTTACGTACATACATATACGTATTAGTAAAAACATAATTTTTT
>NW_023996788.1:0-32679 GCF_015586225.1 Lucilia sericata
CATTTGTATCCCTTGGATACTGCACTTTTGGATAAGAAGATTCCATATCCTAAAGCTCCTAATCAGTTGTACAATTTTAACTCAGCCATTATGTTCTGTTGTTGTTTTTTCCATCTACCTTAAGCCTCTTTCTCCTCACCTCCGAATAACATTTTAAAACGGAGCATACGATCAACTAGAAGTCAAGTTGTAAAGAGACTCTATCTCACTTCTTTCGAATTCCAAACCCCAGAGTAGAGAGAGTCTTTTTACAGGAGCATATGATCAACTATATCATATTATCCCACCAATTATATCAAAAATTTACTCTTGTTGACATCTCTTCCTTCTTTGCCACGAAACCTGTTAATGACAGAGAATTGTTTCAACGATTGTATCAACGTCTGAATCCGTTCGTCCTGTATTGTATTTAGACGTACTGGGACTATATTTCCCATAACATTTACAACACTACTCCCTGATAAAAGATTAACAGAAGGATCTAAATAGAAGAAGGTTGTAGGAGAGTCTTCCATATTTAATATGCTTGAAGCTGTCTAATAAATGCAGCGTTCTCCAGGCTTAGATATCGGTCATTAAACTGGAGTTAAATTTGATGAAATTTCCGAATTTATACTAACGATAAAAACCTTTATCTAGTATCTGCATGACATCTAGATTGGTTCCAGAATGTTGTATGTTTCTTAACAAAGACTGCGCAACATTCGTACCTGGAGCTTTTCTGGATGCCGGGACACACGTATAAACATACTTGGAAATGTAATTAATTGCAGACGAACTGGCTAGAAGTGGTTCACATTTCTATGAAAGGAACATTGATGCTCTAGTGAGAGTTCTGTTCTCATACTGCAAAACTCTTATACAGTAACATATGCACTAGTCTGCTCCGATCAGATGGTGAACAACGTCTAACTGTTCGTCAGCTAGATAGTTGTCGCTAATAGGGCTTTCAAATGTGCGGCTAAGGCTACTGACAACCGCGATTAGAAGTCACTGGTTAGTAGGTGCGCTTGCTAGGAGATTGAATCTTTCATTTAATGATTCCTGCAGAAGTTGCAACAATGAGAATGAAGAGAAAATAAATGAACACTTTCTTTATTTGTGTCCGTCTGCTTCTCATGCTGTAACACAGCTTTTCAGCAGTAACAAGTCTGCTCCGATCAGATGGTGAACAACGTCTAATTGTTCGTCAGGTGGATAGTTGTCACTAATAGGACTTTCAAGTGTGCGACTAAGGCCACTGACAGCAGTGATGACAAGTCACTGGTAAGTAGGTGCGCTTGCTAGAAGATTGATTCCTCCATTTAATAATTCCTGCAGAAGTTGTAACAATGAGGATAAAGAAAAAATAAATGAACACTTTCTTTTTCGGTGTTCTTCTGCTTTGTTCGAGATTGGCCACCATGAACCACACTTATTTGCATGAATTAGCGGATCTCTCTGACTTCGAAGTTGTAATTCAATAGATAGATTCCTATATTTGTGCCACAGGTTGGTTTGCCACGTTACATACCATAGAAACATAGATGTGTGATCGTTAGGTTGAGATATAATCCGTCCAGGTATCACAGCGGGTAAATTAACTGCCTCTGTAACCTAATCTGTCGCCATATTCAATGAATTTTAAACCTTCCCAGTGGAAGCTATTATTTTGAAGGTAGCCAGCCAGCAGTATATTTAGAGTTCCGAGTTTTCATTGTAGATCTCCAGGCACGCCTTGTTTCCCAGTTTAAAATCATCCGTTTAACAAAAGATTTCCGCAGTCATTTAACATCGATCTCCTATTTGGATAACTTCCTTACAGTTGAGAGACCTCGATCTCGCAGGTATTTGCTCTAATGTTCCGCTTCACCAAGAACTCATATCTAGGATCACAGTCTCACAATCTCTGGTGGTTGTATAACTTTCTAACATAACCATTATACATATATGAAGAAGTGTCCTGCAATCAGCTTTGGTCAAGTCGTAAAAGCCGCTCAACTGTCAATGTAGATCTCCATACCCGTTTGGAAGCCCAGCTTCGAGTCATCCATGTAAAACAATTTGCGACCATTTCTGTTTTATGGCATGCGATCTGGAACTAATATATAATCTAACAGATCCAATAGGTCCAATATATACTGATGACGTAGAGGAGGGATATCAAGAGACCTCAATTACGCAGGTGTTTGCTCTCATGTTCCGCTTCACCAAAAACTCATATCTAGGATCACAGTCTCACAATCTCTGGTGGTTGTATAACCTTCTAACATAACCATTATACATATATGAAGAAGTGTCCTGCAATAGGCTTTGGTCAAGTCGTCAAAGCCGCTCAACTGTCAATGTAGATCGCCAAACCCGTTTGGAAGCCCAGCTTCGAGCCATCCATGTAACAACAATTTGCGACCGTTTCTGTTTTATGACATGCGATCTGGAACTAATATATAATCTAACAGGTCCAATAGGTCCAATTTATACTGATGACGTAGAGGAGGGATATCAAGTAATGTTCCTTTGGCTGACATCAAGCCGGTTTTTGTAATCATTACAAGAATACAGTTTCAGACCAAATGGAATTTAAGGAAATTGGAAGTGATACAGTTTTAGCATTTCTCTCGAGGTTGATTCTCAAGACCCTACCGAACTAAAACTTAAAAATTAATGTTCGTCTTACTTTGTATAACATTTTTAAACCTTTTCAAAGCGTTAAATTAATTATAGTGAAAAATTTTCGAAAATCATTATCGAAAGTATAGAAGTAGTGACCTTGCTTAGATCCCTAAGGTTGTTTCCGATACAGTTTTTAATCATTTAAACAAATCACTTGTGACTTTCATAAAAATTCTACTCATTTAATTGAAAACATCTAGATGTGGAAGTAATATCATAAACTAACTAAACTATCAACTCTAAACTCAAAACCCCCTTGAATTGCATGTCCAAAATAATTAATTTTTCTATAACTAATAAAGTAAATTGTATTGTTTACTGTATAATAACTAATAAAAGCTAAAAATCAACTTCCCTTTTCCATCAAAATGCCACTCCTACTAAACTATAACTATAAACTGCTAAATGGTTGGTGTTCTAACTAAATAATCGGGAGCCTAAACTTAATGGGTGTCTTAACTTAAGATTTAAGTTATAAAAGCTTTATTTTAAACTTATGATATAATTTTCTTTATAATTTTCTATTTCTTTTCTTTTGCCTACCACTGTTTTATCACTTTACAACAAATCTTTAATATAATTTGCAAATTGTTTAATTTTAAACAATTGAAAAACCTGGGACTTTAATTGGATTACTGGGGAAAAACTGGCTTTTTTGAAAATATTGGTTTGGGGTTTGTTTAAAAACTTTTAATTTATTCTGATCTTCTTTTCGGTAACTTTAGTCCAAATTATAAATTTGTTAAATGTCGTTTACCCAATTGCAGTAATAATCGCAACAAGCAGCCCTTGGCTGCCTGGCAGTCACAATTAGATGATGGCAAATGTTTCTATACAGGCCTCTACCCCAGAGCCTGGACTGAATATGATCTCTCCGAATATGGTGTACGTTTAGTATGTCGTCAGATTAGTCCGGTAATACCACATGATTATAAGGATTCTTCTTTACCTTGTGCGGTATTTGTGTGGTCGGTGGAGAATGTTTGCGAAGAGGAGCGTACAGTTTCTATAACTTTTACCTTTAAGAATGGCACGGGTAATAAGAAACAAGATGCTGAGGGCTCAGCCTCTTCTGAACTCTTTTCGGAGGGTAATGCCAAAGGTGTAACGATCAATCAAAAGATCAATGAAATGCCCTGTAGTTATAATTTGGCTTGTCGTGTTTTGCCCGAAATTAATATCACGCGATGTTTGCAATTTGATCCCAGCGGCTCGGGAGAACAATTGTGGCAGCAGTTAAAGGATCAGGGACAATTAAATGAGGACTCAGCTGATGAAACTTTGAAGAGTAAGTGTTTAACTTAAACTTTTCCATAAAAAGCTTAATGTTTTTCCTTTCTCTTCCAGCCAAAGATGTGGGCGTGGCTATTTGTGCTAGAGTATCGGTTAAGCCAAAATCTTCTCATGATTTGGAGTTTGTTTTGTGCTGGGATATGCCCATTATACACTTTCCCAAAAAGCTTAAGGCTCATACACGCTATTATACCAAATATTTTAATGCTTGCGGGGATTCGGGTCCCAAGATTTGTGAATATGCTTTGAAACACTACTCCAGCTGGGAGAAAGCTATAGATAATTGGCAAAAGCCCATACTAAATGATGAGTAAGCTTAAAGCTTTTTCTTCTTAAATAAGAAATCATTAATAAATCTTTTCTTTCCTAAAGAGGTCTACCGGATTGGTATAAATGTGCCATATTTAATCAGCTTTATTTTATTTCCGACGGTGGTTCTCTATGGCTACTGTGTGATTCCTCTTTGGGTCAAGAATTGGACAACAATGATCCCAGGTAATTAACAAAAAAAGCTTAACTATGCCCACAAATTAATCTTCTCACAATTTAAGACATGCCTATGGTCGTTTTGGTTATTTAGAGGGTCATGAGTATCGTATGTATAACACCTATGATGTGCATTTCTATGCCTCACCCGCTCTAGCCCATTTATGGCCTAATTTACAGGTAAGCCCACACAAACTTCTTAAAATCTTAAAACTTACTCTCTCTTTCTTTCTTACAGGTCAGTTTACAGTACGATTTCAAGGATGCCATTGCAGCCAATCTTACCGATACACGTAAAATGCTTTACGATGGCAAAATAATGCCGCGTAAGGTCAAAAATTGTGTACCCCATGATTTGGGTGATCCCGATGAGGAACCCTTTACTTTAATCAATTGTTATAATATACACGATGTCAACGATTGGAAAGATCTAAATACGAAATTTGTCCTCCAGGTCTATAGAGACTATTATGTTTTAAATGAATTGGCTCAGGCTCAAGCGGATAATGCTAGTAAATTTAGTTCGATTGAATTTATCGATAAGGAGAGTTTGTATGAGATGTATTCACAGGATAATAAGCGCAAGAATTCGGTGGAGGATAAGAAGGGTAAGGTGGGAGGAGAGACTTGAACTATAAACTTGACTTACTATAGACTAGACTCTTGACTATACTATAGACTAGACATTACACTATATACTAGACTATAGACTAGACTATAGACTAGACTAGACTATAGACTAGACTATAGACTAGACTATAGACTAGACTATAGACTAAACTATAGACTAGACTATAGACTAGACTATAGACTAGACTATAGACTAGACTATAGACTAGACTATAGACTAGACTATAGACTAGACTATAGACTAGACTATAGACTAGACTATAGACTAGACTATAGACTAGACTATAGACTAGACTATAGACTAGACTATAGACTAGACTATAGACTAGACTATAGACTAGACTATAGACTAGACTATAGACTAGACTATAGACTAGACTATAGACTAGACTATAGACTAGACTATAGACTAGACTATAGACTAGACTATAGACTAGACTATAGACTAGACTATAGACTAGACTATAGACTAGACTAGACTAGACTATAGACTAGACTATAGACTAGACTAGACTAGACTATAGACTAGACTATAGACTAGACTATAGACTATAGACTAGACTATAGACTAGACTACATAGACTAGACTACATAGACTAGACTACATAGACTAGACTACATAGACTAGACTACATAGACTAGACTACATAGACTAGACTACATAGACTAGACTACATAGACTAGACTACATAGACTAGACTACATAGACTAGACTACATAGACTAGACTACATAGACTAGACTACATAGACTAGACTACATAGACTAGACTACATAGACTAGACTACATAGACTAGACTACATAGACTAGACTACATAGACTAGACTACATAGACTAGACTACATAGACTAGACTACATAGACTAGACTACATAGACTAGACTACATAGACTAGACTATAGACTAGACTAGACTATAGACTATACTATAGACTAGACTATAGACTAGACTATAGACTAGACTATAGACTAGACTATAGACTAGACTATAGACTAGACTATAGACTAGACTATAGACTAGACTATAGACTAGACTAGACTATAGACTAGACTATAGACTAGACTATAGACTAGACTATAGACTAGACTATAGACTAGGACTAGACTATAGACTAGACTATAGACTAGACTATAGACTAGACTATAGACTAGACTATAGACTAGACTATAGACTAGACTATAGACTAGACTATAGACTAGACTATAGACTAGACTATAGACTAGACTATAGACTAGACTATAGACTAGACTATAGACTGACTATAGACTAGACTATAGACTAGACTATAGACTAGACTATAGACTAGACTATAGACTAGACTATAGACTAGACTATAGACTAGACTATAGACTAGACTATAGACTAGACTATAGACTAGACTATAGACTAGACTATAGACTAGACTATAGACTAGACTATAGACTAGACTATAGACTAGACTATAGACTAGACTATAGACTAGACTATAGACTAGACTATAGACTAGACTATAGACTAGACTATAGACTAGGCTATAGACTAGACTATAGACTAGACTATAGACTAGGCTATAGACTAGACTATAGACCAGACTATAGACTAGACTATAGACTAGACTATAGACTAGACTATAGACTAGACTATAGACTAGACTATAGACTATAGACCTAGACTATAGACCAGACTTTAGACTATAGACTGGTCAAACGGAGTCTCTGGACTGGACTATAGACTAGAGTATTCTATAGACTAGAGTATACTATAGACTAGATTATACTATAGACTAGACTATAGACTAGACTATAGACTAGACTATAGACTAGACTATAGACTAGACTATAGACTAGAATATTGACCAGACTAGAGCCTAGACTATATACTAGACTATAGACTAGACTATAGACTTGTCCATAAATCAGACTATAGACTAGTCCATAAACCAGACTATAAACTAGTCCATAGAAAAGACTTTAGGCTAGACTATAAACTAGATTAAAGATCATAGTTATGAAAAAATGTAGAAAAGTCAGAGTTCTTTATTTACAAAATCCGTTTTTTTTCAGAAAATCGCAAATCCGCCTCCATGTATATAAACGAGACGAATGGCAAAGTCTATCTAATGGATGCCATGACCTATTTGAAAGCCATGTATCCAGCCTGCAAGGCCATAATGGAAAGAACCATAGAATATGATAAGGATAATGATGGTTTAATAGAAAATACCAAAATGCCCGATCAAACTTACGATTCATGGGTCATGGAGGGACCAAGGTAAGTTATTCAAACAAACAACAAAAAAATTTAATTAAATGTATTAATTATACCTTTATTTAGTGCTTATTGTTCGGGATTATGGTTGGCGGCCTTGCAAAGTATGTCGGTAATGTCTACATTATTGGATCAACCCAATGATTGTTTACGTTATCAGGATATATTAGAGAAGGGTAAACATGCTTTAGAAGAGAAATTATGGAATGGCAGTTATTATCGTTTTGATACCTCGAATAGTCACAAGGATACCATAATGGCGGATCAATTGTGTGGTCATTGGTATATGAAAACCTGTGGTTTTGATTATGAGGTTAGTGAGAGTTGAATTGAAGGGGTTTATAAGATGTTTTTTTTTTTGTTTTTTTGTGCAACAGATTTATCCGAAGGAAAATGTACGCTCGGCTTTGAAACGTATTTATGATAATAATGTAATGGGTTTCCATGGCGGCACTATAGGAGCCGCCAATGGTTTTATAGCCAATGCTGAGGCCGAGAAGCCGGGACATGTAGACACCAGCAGTATTCAAGCCGAGGAAGTATGGCCAGGAGTAACATTTGCTTTGGCAGCCACCATGATACAGGAAGGCATGTTCGAAGAAGGTTTCAAAACTGCAGGAGGCCTCTATGAGACCATATCGCAAAAATGTGGCATGAATTTCGAAACACCAGAGGCTTTTTATGGTGAAAAACGTTATCGTTCTATAGGCTATATGAGACCTTTAAGTATTTGGTCCATGCAAGTGGCTTGGGAAAGACGTAAAGCTTTAAGAGATTAAGTTGTTTTGATGGAAAAGATAGAAAGAAAGAAAGAAAGAAAGAAAAGAAACAATTATAGATAAAATAGAGTTAACGTGTAACAAGGCTTTTTTGGCAAGTTTAGTTAAGGTGCAGTTAAAGTACAATATGTCTATATTTATTTCAAATTTCTATATTATACAGATATATTTATATAAAACAAAATAACAGGATTAAAAAACAACAAACCAAAGATGTTTAGTATTTAAAGTTTTAAAAGTGTATGGAACTTAAAAGAGCTTGTTTATTGAAGGCCTCAGCTAATAAATGGTAATTTTTCTTTAAGAATAATAACCAAAAGCACAAATTTTAGATATTAAGTTTTAAAAAAGAGATATTTACAAAAGAAAAGGTGCATGTTTGTTAGTTTTAACCATAATTTATTAAAATATTTTATAATTTTCTTTAAAAAAAAAACCCCTAAAACTGCCTTTTTGTTTTCTTTTATTATTAATTAAGAAGTTTTCTGCTTTAAACACAAATTTTTGGAAATTTTCCTTATAAGTTCCTGTTTTTCCGTTTCCTTAAGTTAAGTATTATAGTTTTAGGTAAGATTTAATTATATTCTTAATTTCTTTATAAAAGCTAAAACTTTATATATCCTCTATTATTCGAAATGTTAAATGTTTGTTGAGATTGGTAATTGTTTTATTAATTTATATTGTATTGAAAACATTAATTGGTGTTATTATATTTAAACAAAAAAACACTATATTCTATGAAAAAACTCTATTGATTGAATAAGAAAACTATATATAAAGAAAATATATAAATAAAAACAAAAATCACAAATATTTAATCACAATTTAAGAAAAGTGTTTTAATAGGATATGAAGTAACAAATTTGAAATTTAATTTCAAGGCAAATATTTCTAAAGAAATTGAACTCCAAACAATAAATGTCTAAAAGGAATTTGTTACACGACTAGACTATAAATTTCTATGGGAATTTTCCTTAAAAACCATCTACTGATCAACATTTGGACAGAATTGAAACTTAAGCTTTAATTTATAGTCTTACTCAAGCGGAAAACTAAATATTAAACATTTCCACTAAAATAGTAATTACTGCAAAGTTTTGTTTAATAAATTCTCTAGGACACATTCCAAGCTGCAATAACAATATGGTTTTTCGCCGGACATAATCAAAATTTGTAAACTTTACAAGTTTTTGCTTAAAAATTCTTAGAATATTGAGTCATTTATCTTAAAATGTAAGCCTTTCATAAAAAATAACAGTTGACACTTGCCGGAAGAGAGCGGCAGTATAATAAGCTAAAAGTTCCTCAAGCAAATAAGATTCCTATAGGAATTTAGCCACAAACTTTTGAAAAATAGCAAGCCGTTCTAATGATTAACATAAAAGTTAATAACAACCTATTTGCCGGCAGTTTATAACGTTAATTAAATAGATTAATATACAACCTAGATGGCAAACTTATAAATTAACTCACCTGCTTGAGACTCCTTTGCAAATTTAGGGAATTTTTAACCAGAATTGACAAAAAACTTTATAATTCTTTGCACTTTTGCATATTAAAGAAAAGCTTTTAAAGATTTTCTTTTTATTACTCGCACACACATTATTTTTATCAAAAAACTAATTACTTAACATTTTCTTTAAATTTCTTATCAGATTTTTTATTTTTTCTAAACAATTTTTTTGATTTCTATTGAAATTTTATTAATACTTTCTAATTGACACTTTTATTCTTGTAACACATGCTTTCTTTTAATATTTATCACTTTTATATATTAATTAAACTTATTTTTACTATTTCTTTTATACTTTTATAATTTTACCTAATTTTTCTTAATATTTTCACTTTGTATTGAAAAAAACTAATAAAACCGCCTTTTATTTATCCTGATGTTTACATTTTTGACAGTTATTCATTACCAATCACAATAATTGTATAGTTAAAGAAAATTTAGTCTGGTAGCTCCGAAAAGGAAATAAACTCATCAAACGGAAATCAAAATTCTTAATAATAAAGTTTAACGGTAATTACAAAGTTTTAAGGCGAATTTCTTGTTTTAACATTTTCGTTACAGTAATTAAACTGCCCCATTAAATATTTCTTGTTTTTGTTGATCTTAATTTTCTTAATATTTTAAATTTGCTACATTTTTATTATTTTTTTTGTGTCAAAAGTAGCCATACTTCGGACATGTGAAAAAAACGCTAAGTTTGCTGTTACTCTAAATCTGGTAACAATTACTTGATAACTATTGTGAATATAATATGACTACCTTGAAATGACGTTAAAAAATGTAAACAAAACAATAAGAAATGGCGGTTTTATTAGTTTTAGTGGTATTCAGTTAAGAAAATTTAGTTAAAATAAAAGAAGAAAAAAGTGTGATATTCTTGCTATTGAGGTAAAAAGTTTGAAAATAATGAAAAGAGGGAATTCAGTGAAAGTGTTTTTTATTTTTATAAAAGTTTGCTAAAAAAATTGTTAAAATTAAAAAAAAATCTTGAAATTTGAAAAATAATATCATTATTAAATAGTTATAACAAGAAAAAGTTATCCGTTTCAATATTTTTATAAAATTTATCTTGAACAAAGTAAATTTTCCACTTTGAGGCTGTTTGTTTTAAAAATATGTAAAATTTCCATGGAATCTCTAAGCAGGTGAGTTATTTAATGAATATATTCTAAGGGTCTCATTCATAAACTTTTATTAAATGCTCTTGCAATCCCCGGTCAATTGAAATAGAAGTTTGAAGCTCGTGTAAAACAAATTGAAATCAAGTCCACATACAATTATGTTTTTGTTAGGTAAAATTGTATCGAAACGATATTTTGTTGTAATACTTAACTGATTAAGGGCGGGTTTTTCAGATAAAGATAATCTACATTCTTTGTTTAAACCTAGTTTAATATATGTTTTGTGTTTTTCAGTAAACAGTAACGTTACTTATTATCTTAGTTTAACTGAGTGTTATTGGCCAATTAAACTTAAGTTATAATTGAGAAGACATAATTAACAAAAACAATAAAACAATGATTTCGGAAGAACAAAAACTTAATATTTTAAGTAAATTGCAATTTTCTGATTTGTTTTGTTTTATTTATTATTGTTTTAAATGTTTATTTAACATTTTTCCAAAATTTTTCATTTTACAAAAGTATTATTTGCAAAAAAACAGCTGTTCATTGTTTATGTTTTTGAGTGAAAAGTTGGCAATACTAACAAAGTTAACTGAACTTAAATCCATAACTGAAAAACACAATCATCGATTAAAGTCCGTCTAAATTTGTTCCGAGTTTAATATAACAGCAAGTTAAGCCTAGTTTAACTGAGTAGTAAGAAACCCGCCCTTAATGTTGTTTATTGTCTGGAGAACAAGTTCTTATAAAAAATTATGTCTAAAAACAAAATGTTTTATAAAAATTCAATCGGAGATGAACTTCTATTGAAATTTTTGTCTGAAATCAAATTTCTAAAAACGTTTTTGTCTTAAGACAGATTTCTTAAAAAAATTGTCTGGAGATAAATTTCTATAAAATTTTTGTTAAAAATTTCTTTTTAATTTGAACTCACTCCCATATAAAATCAAAATTTAAACAAATCCAAATTTGTTTTCATCTATTTTAAACATTTTATTAAAACTACAGCAACAAACTACTTCTTCCATCAAGTCAAACTTTTTCCATATCCTCTTGCGCACTTTCGCTTTCACTAGCACGATTTGGATTATGACTTTGTTGCCATTGTTTAAGAAATTTGTCATATTCTCTTTTACTGCGACACACAATAACCAAACTGGAGGGTCTACAACCAAATTTCTTCAATTCTTCCATACGTTGTTTAGTGGTCTCTAAACTGTGACATAAAATACGTGGCACTTGAGCTATTTCGTAGCGGGTAAATTTAGCCTCATCCAAAAGATAATCTAAAACTTCTTTGATTTTAGTAACGCGCACCGTATTAACCTGAGGATGTTTATCCATAATAGCTTGAGCCTCTTCGGCGCTAAAGCCCAAACGTTCGCCTATATATTCGGCCACCGAGGTTTTATTGCCCAATACTTCCAGTTCATCTAGTGACAATTGTAAAGACTTTTGCAATATGGGCTCGGGACATCTTACCATCCAAGGCATTATCTTATCCTTTTTAGCCTGTAAAGCTCTTCTCAATCTCAATTCTACGGCCCGGGGAGCATAACGAAAACCCCATAAATCTTTTAATATATTCATAGGTTCTACCTTGTAGTTAATCATATGCTGTAGATTAGTTTTAAACATATCCAAAGGCATTTCTAAAACAAATAAACGTTTAGCCAAATATTTGGTCACTATACTGGCAGGAACATTTAGTTGTTCAGCTATAAAGTAAACACGATTGCCGTGAGTCACATGGTTATATTCCCTATTTAGTGCGGAAACCAATTTACGTAGTCTAGGAACTTGCAGTCTCAGAAAAGGCACAAAATCATTAATATCACGAAAACCATTAAGAGATTTCAACAATTTTAATTTTTCGCTTAATCTTTCTGGAAGTTAAAAGAAACACCCATCAATATTATGATTATACCAACAAAACTACAACTTACTCTTCTCCAGTGTTATTAGCCATGGATACTCTACAAAATTCTTTTTGGTTACACCCTCCATACACAAAGTTTCCATGGTATCTCGTAAAGACTTTTGGCGATATGTCTTTAAAACTATCTCATCACTCATTATATGATCCACTTCTTCTTCGCTAAGACGAAATCGTGAACGTAAAGTTTCTACCAATTTTTTAGCATTGTCCCGTTTTTCATATTCCGATCTATAGGGTACTATATATTCAGCATCACCTTCACTGCCTCCTGACGGTACGGCACACACGGTTTCGGTATTACGTAGTAAAGCCGAACATTGAAGGAATCTTTGCGGGATTTGTTTCTGGTAATAGCTCGAATTTAGTGTTTTATTTGGTAAAGTAACAGATTTTGAATTGAGAATTAAAGATCTTTCAAAGCTTCTTAATAAATTGCGCCACATTTTCTTTTATTTAGTTTTTAATAAGAAAGCATTTTCGTTAAAAATATTGTTATGAAGTAAACTACCACAAATTATTAAAGTTATCATTCACAGTAGTTGAAAGCAACAGCTGTTTTTTAGATAGAAGAGTTGCCTGATCTGGATTTGTAGGCTTTTTGGGAGATGAAGTTATTGTGTAAAGGAAAGTGGAAATTCTTAAAGAAAATAAACAAGTATGAAAACATAAAAATGGGATGTAAAACAAATTGCATCCCAAATCTTAAATTCCCAATTTTTAAAAAAATCTCTCATTTTGTAGTCAACCCTTGAGTTGGCTACCTTTTTTATATTAACATTACCCAGCAAGCTGGCAATATCATTTATTTGGAAATAATCATTCACAATAGTATGTAAACAAACAAAATCAGGCGAATTTATAGAATTAACTCGCTGCAAACAAAATTTATTATTTGTAAATTATAAATTTGTTATTTGTTTAACGAAAATTGCATGAAATTATTAAATATAAACAATTAAGGTAAAGGTTCTCACTACAATCCCCTTAAAATTATACTAAATTGCAAACATTTTTTAGTTAACATGTCCCACGATTTGTGTTCACCTTTTCATTGTAACATTTGTTTAATGTTAAAAAGTCATCAAACTCCAGAGGATGGGAAATATTCGAAATCACAGGATAATTTAAGTTTCTGCCAGTTATTATGTTGTTCAGGTTGTCAATTGATAAGATATTGCAATCGGCAACATCAAAAGCTAGACTGGCCACTTCATGGAGAATTTTGTCAAGCGGTGCAGAAAATAAAACAAAATTTAAATATTAAACATCCATTCCTTATCAATGGACAACCAAAAACTCTAGAGGAACTAGAAAAATGTATAGTGCAATTAAAGTATTTGTTAAAAAATGCCTTGGGTAGAAGTTTGGAGTTTCAAGAGGAAGAGTTAAGCTCTTTCCCTGTCTTTTGTGGTCAATGTTTCAAGTTTAAACAACTTAAAATAGTTTGTCCGGATTGTAACAGCCAGGTCTACTGTACGGAACAGCATAGAGAGGAGCACAAAGAAAAGCATGCTAAATTTTGTAATTTATTAAAGATTTACTATTGTCCCTTTAAAGTCCAGCCGGCCAAAGAGGACTTGTGTTTGATTCAAAATTGTAAAATAACTGAATTAGCTGATATGGATCTGTTACAATGTTTTGAAAAAGTATTTGCCTTAAAATTGCCTTCAGACCCCACCAAAAGTTTAAAAAATTATCAGTTATTTGCCTGGGCTGCGGATTTTAGTTGTATTATGTCTATTTGTTATGCTATCAACCATTTGGATAAGTTGTTTACAAATTTAACAAAATTTACCATATTTATATTGGGAGCCAGCATAGAGCCGGTTTTATGGTTTCGTGAAATACACTGTAAAATGTTTTTTCTGCAAAATCCACAAATTTCAGAACTGGTATTGGAATTTATAGGACCAGAGGTAGTGGAACCTGCTGAAAATAGTTTAAAATTCAATTTACTGGTAAGTCTGGTACGGCCTTTATAAGAGTTTATTAAATTTATTTATAATTTCTTAACTTTAAGGGTAAGGAACGCATCGTCCGCTTCAAAATCTTCAATGGTCTTTTTCAAGATTATTGTAAATACTATCAGGTTAAACCCTCTCTGATGGTAGCATTTAATTGTGGTTTTTCTGAGTTTTCTCAATGCTACAACCTAACACCCACCATAACTAGTTTAAATGCACTGGAACCTTTGGATCCGCCCACTAATAATATCAATGCCAAAGACACTTGGTTTCCTGGGCTCATAGAAATCTTACAAACCTTCGATACACCCATAGTTTTTACCTCCTTTACCGAGCAGGAATCACAATTTGATTTTGCCGCTTTACAAAATGCTGCTCAAAAACAAAGTTTAAAAGTTCACATTGATCGTCTGTTTAAGGTAGCGAAAAATCCTTTTCATGATCTTCGTCCTTTAAGACAGTGGTATACACGTGACAAGGAAGAGTTTTACTATCGCAATGGTTATATACAGGCTATACGCACCAGATTGCAAAAGTAAGTTTAATTTTGTTTATTTGAGTTTAAATTATGTTTTTTTATTATTGCTTTTTACAAAGCAATTGTGTATTGTGTTATTGTTCGATTTATTTCGCATATAGTTAACGATAACGATAAACTATTAAAACCCAATTTCAAACCTACAAAAGTAGGGGTAAAAAGAAATTAAAAGAAAAAAGTATCAAGGCGATGATATAACTTAAGTATTTATTAAATAAATTTAATAAATACAACGTTATCAATAATATGACACAAACATAATTTCATTATCAGTTAAGCTGACTGGGAAATCCCCAAGTCGTGTGAATTACATCTTTATTGAAAGATCAAACGTTATCAGTGGCAAACAAATTTGAACACCTAATTACAATACTAGAGATAAGGGAACTTTTCATACAAAAATTGGTTTTTGATAAAAAATACAAGTAATCAGAAACTAGTGTCCTTTTCTAAATTGAGTCACTATTAGGGGCTGTAGAGTTATTTTTAGTTATTAATAAAAGAATTCCCTTTTTATAGAAAATAAAAATGATTATTGTTCTTTCTGCAATTTACCGCTACAAAGCCAATTTTAGGTTTTCATACAAAAAATCGTTGTTTGATCCTTTTCTCAATTAGAACATAGTTTTATCTTATTTTTTTTTATTGCTCAAGAGTTTTTTATTTAAGAACTTTCAAATATTTTAGTAAATTTATTCTACGGTTACATCCTTGGTTACTTTACGTTCCCAGAAGGTGACATAATCTTTGACCACAGTAGCAACAAATTTAACATTTCCCTTATAGTCAGCTGGGGCCAGCCATTCAAACTCCACACTAGTAATAGGTTTTTTATCCAATTGAACATGGGTTAAAGTGTCCTTAAGGAAGAAAAAGGTGTTCTATTTAAACTGACTAACAAACTAAGGAAACAATAGTAACTTACACCTTCAGCTGAACATTTCAAAAGCTGGGATTTATTAGCTTCAACTACTTTAAAAGTACCCACAGGTTCTTCTTTAGCATCTTGCGCTTGTAAAACGTAACCCAAGAAATCATCACCACTTAAAGTAAGAGAAATTTTCTCACCCGATTTAACGGAATTTTCACCAGAAAAGCTATAAGGAGCTTCACTGGTTTGTGGTAAAGCATGATGACCGACACTTAGACCATTTTTACAAACTGAGGTAGGAGCACCAATAGAATGTCCGAAAACAGGAGCTGCCACAAAGCAGACAATTAAAATTAAGCGAAACATGTTGGAAAAAAATCGATCTTATTCACACGACTGATGTTTTACTAATAGGTTTTCTTTCTGATCATCTTTTATTTATATGATAAGACGTGTTAATATTTAATTTTTTCATTACTTCCAAATTCTTGGAAAAACTGCCAGATAGGAAATTAATACTTAATTCGAAACTGACTTTCTTTATAATTAAATACCTAGTAAAATAAATATAAAGGTGAGAGATAGATTTTTGCGATAACGTTTGTTTAAATACCGATTTTAATGAAATAATAGCAAGGTAGCCAACAGATGTTAAGATGCTTGTAGGGGAACTATGGTAGCAACTTAATAGACAAATTTATATTTTTAGTTAATAAAAATGATTGACATTTTGTAATTAGATTGGAAATTTTATTATTAGAAAATAAATAAAAAGTATATTTGTTATTAACTAAATAAATTAGCAATAAAAGTGTTCTCGTTAAACTACGATTTTATTTAAAATTGTACTTGTAAACGATCTACGATAGAAGGTAAAGTTGAACTAGGACAAAACACAGCAGAATTAGAACAATTTGAATTGAATTTGAGCTGAACTAGAACTGAACTAGAACTGTACAAGAACTAAACTAGAACTAAAGTAAATCTGAAATAGATCTGAATTAGAACTGAACTAGAATTAAAGTAGAACTGAACTAGAAGTGAACTAGAACTGAACTAGAACTGAACTAGAACTGTACTAGAACTGAAATAGAACTGAACTAGAACTGAACTAGAACTGAACTAGAACTGAACTAGAACTGAACTAGAACTGAACTAGAACTGAACTAGAACTGAACTAGAACTGAACTAGAACTGAACTAGAACTGAACTACAACTGTACTAGAACTGAAATAGAACTGAACTAGAACTGAACTGAACTTAAAATGAACTAAACTAGAACTGAACTGGAATTGAACTTGAACTGATCTAGAACTGAACTAGAACTGAGCCAGAACTGAAATAGAACTGAACTAGAACTAGACTAAAACTGAACTAGAACTGAACTAGAACTGAACTAGAACTGAACTAGAACTGAACTAGAACTGAACTAGAACTGAACTAGAACTGAACTAGAACTGAACTAGAACTGAACTAGAACTGAAAAACTGAACTAGAACTGAACTAGAACTGAACTTAACTAGAACTGAACTAGAACTGAACTAGAATTGAACTAGAACTGAACTAAAACTGAACTAAAACTGAACTAGAACTGAACTAGAACTGAACTAGAACTGAACTAGAACTTAACTAGAACTGAACTAGAACTGAACTAGAACTGAACTAGAACTGAACTAGAACTGAACTAGAACTAGAACTGAACTAGAACTGAACTAGAACTGATCTAGAACTGAACTAGAACTGAGCCAGAACTGAACTAGCACTAGACTAAAACTGAACTAGAACTGAACTGAACTAGAACTGAACTAGAACTGAACTAGAACTGAACTAGAACTGAACTAGAACTGAACTAGAACTAAACTAGAACTGAACTAGAACTGAACTAGAACTGAACTCGAACTGAACTCGAACTGAACTAGAACTGAACTAGAAATAAACTAGAATTGAACTGGAATTGAACTAGAACTGAACTAGAACTGATCTAGAACTGAACTAGAACTGAGCCAGAACTGAAATAGAACTGAACTAGACTAAAACTGAACTAGAACTGAACTAGAACTGAAATAGAACTGAACTAGAACTGAACTAGAACTGAACTAGAACTGAACTAGAACTGAACTAGAACTGAACTAGAACTGAACTAGAACTGAACTAGAACCGAACTAGAACTGAACTAGAACTGAGCTAGAACTGAACTAGAACTAGAACTAGACTAAAACTGAACTAGAACTGAACTTAAAATGAACTAAACTAGAACTGAACTGGAATTGAACTTGAACTGATCTAGAACTGAACTAGAACTGAGCCAGAACTGAAATAGAACTGAACTAGAACTAGACTAAAACTGAACTAGAACTGAACTAGAACTGAACTAGAACTGAACTAGAACTGAACTAGAACTGAACTAAAACTGAACTAGAACTGAACTAGAACTGAACTAGAACTGAACTAGAACTTAACTAGAACTGAACTAGAACTGAACTAGAACTAGAACTGGACTAGAACTGGACTAGAACTGAACTAGAACTGAACTAGAACTGAACTAGAACTGAACTAGAACTGAACTAGAACTGAACTAGAACTGAACTAGAACTGAACTAGAACTGACCTAGAACTGAACTAGAACTGAACTAGAACAGAACTAGAACTGAGACAGAACTGACATAGAACTGAACTAGAACTAGACTAGAACTGAACTAGAACTGAACTAGAACTGAACTAGAACTGAACTAGAACTGAACTAGAACTGAACTAGAACTGAACTAGAACTGAACTAGAACTGAACTAGAATTGAACTAGAACTGAACTAGAACTAGAAATAAACTAGAATTGAACTGGAATTGAACTAGAACTGATCTAGAACTGAACTAGAACTGAAATAGAACAGAACTAGACTAAAACTGAACTAGAACTGAACTAGAACTGAAATAGAACTCAACTAGAACTGAACTAGAACTGAACTAGAACTGAACTAGAACTGAACTAGAACTGAACTAGAACTAGAACTGAACTAGAACTGAACTAGAACTGAACTAGAACTAGAACCGAACTAGAACAGAACTAGAACAGAACTAGAAGAGAACTAGAACAGAACTAGAAATAAACTAGAACTGAACTGGAATTGAACTAGAACTGATCTAGAACTGAACTAGAACTGAGCCAGAACTGAAATAGAACTGAACTAGACTAAAACTGAACTGAACTAGAACTAGAACTGAACTAGAACTGAACTGAACTAGAACTGAACTAGAACTGAACTAGAACTGAACTAGAACTGAACTAGAACTGAACTAGAACTGAACTAGAACCGAACTAGAACTGAACTAGAACTAGAATAAAACTGAACTAGAACTGAACTATAACTGAACTAGAACTGAACTAGAACTGAACTAGAACTGAACTAGAACTGAACTAGAACTGAACTAGAACTAGAACTGAACTAGAACTAGAACTGAACTAGAACTAGAACTGAACTAGAACTGAACTAGGCTAAAACTGAACTGGAACTGAACTAGAACTGAACTAGAACTGAACTAGAACTGAACTAGAACTGAACTAGAACTGAACTAGAACTGAATTCGAACTGAACTAGAACTAGAATAAAACTGAACTAGAACTGAACTAGAACTGAACTAGAACTGGACTAGAACTGAACTAGAACTGAACTGGAATTGAACTAGAACTGATCTAGAATTGAACTAGAACTGAACTAGAACTGAACTAGAACTGAACTAGAACTGAACTAGAACTGAACTAGAACTGAACTAGAACTGAACTAGAACTGAACTAGAACTGAACTAGAACTGAACTAGAACTGAACTAGAACTGAACTAGAACTGAACTAGAACTGAACTAGAACTGAACTAGAACTGAACTAGAACTGAACTAGAACTGAACTAGAACTGAACTAGAACTGAACTAGAACTGAACTAGAACCGAACTAGAACAGGACTAGAACAGGACTAGAACAGAACTAGAACAGAACTAGAACAGAACTAGAACAGAAGTAGAACAGAACTAGAAGAGAACTTGAATAGAACTAGAACAGAACTAGAACAGAACTAGAACTGAACTAGAACTGAACTAAAACTGAACTAGAACTGAAGTAGAACTAAACTAGAACTCAACTGAACTAGAATTGCACTAGAACTGAACTAGAATTGAACTAGAACTAAACTAGAACAGAACTAGAACATAACTAGAACAGAACTAGAACAGAACTAGAACAGAACTAGAACAGAACTAGAACAGAACTAGAACAGAACTAGAACAGAACTAGAACAGAACTAGAACAGAACTAGAACAGAACTAGAACAGAACTAGAACAGAACTAGAACAGAACTAGAACAGAACTAGAAGAGAACTAGAACGGAACTAGAACGGAACTAGAACAGCACTGGAACAGAACTAAAATAGAATGGAACTTAAACTAAACCAAATTTTTTAAAATTAAACAAATTTTCTTTCGGTCTTTTTTTTACAATGCCAAATATTTGCATTAAAAAATAAAGTTTATTAACAATTTATCACATAATTTCGAAATACGAATAAAATACATTTGTTTGTTTCAAGTGCATTAAAAAAATAAATAAAATTTCAACGCACTACACCCCACCATTAAAAATAATACAATTATTGTACAGTAACTTCCTTAATGACCTTGCGGATCCAATAGGTGCCACCATTCTTGGCAACGGTACCAACGAATTTAACAGCACCACTATAATCGGCAGGGGCAATCCATTGGAATTCTACGCTAGTAATGGGTTTACTGTTCAATTGGACATGGGTTAAGGTGTCCTAAAAGAAAAACACAAGTTTAGTTGTAAAATATATAATAGGATATCAGAATGAACCACTTACCCCAGCAGCTGAGCAGGTCAACAATTGTGACTTATTGGTCTCAATAACTTTGAAAGTACCCACGGGATGTTCCTTAGCATCTTGAGCCTGTAAAGCGAAACCCAAGAATTCACCACCACCCAAAGTTAAAGTGATCTTATCGCCAGCTTTAACAGAATTACCACCCGAAAAGCTATAAGGCACTTGACTGGATTGTGGCTCAACATGATGTTCAGGTGTTAGACCATTTTTGCAAATAGCAGCAGGAGCGCCAGCTGAGTTACCCAACACAGGAACAGCCAAACACAAAGCAATTACCATAAAACGAAACATGTTTGTTGACTGTAATAGAAATAACAATAAATTTAAATAAAATGTTTTTATATTTAAACATTTAAATAAACAAACAAGTTTTTTTTTCTACTGGACCCCAGGTTATTAGCATATTTACACTTTTTTGTTCTATTGTACAAATGCATGACATTAATTATTGTGATTTTTCAATTATAAAATTTGTTTCTAATTGTTAGTTTTTTTTTCTACAGTTTGCATGTTTAATTATTTTTTATTTTATGTTGTTAAACGTTTAACCTTGGTTTAAGAAATAAAAATGTATAGAAAATTGAAGTTGTTAAGCTGTGAACTATTGGTGGGGTTTATGGACAGTGGGTACAAAGTGCCGTTTTAGGAAAAACTAGTAATTAAATACAAGGTTTTTCTTAAACGACTTAAATAACGGCTTCTGTAGTCGACTTTTAGTAACATTGGCATGTCATTTTATGGTCATCCATTTTTTCGTTTTAAAAGTTAAATTTCTACATTAATCGTAAGTCTTTTCAGGGTCTAATCTCTTGATCAATCAGTTTGTAACAATTATAATAACATTCTTCGATTTGCAGTGAAATTATTTAATAGTAATTGAACTGAACTAGATAGATCAGAACTAGAATAGAACTAGAATAGAACTAGAACAGAACTAGAACAGAACTAGAACAGAGCTAGCACAGAACTAGAACAAAACTAAAGCAGAATTAGAACATAACTAGAACAGAACTGAACTAGAACTGAACTAGAACTGAACTAGAACTGAACTAGAACTGAACTAGAACTGAACTAGAACTAAACTAGAACTGAACTAGAAATGAACTAGAACTGAACTAGAACTGAACTAGAACTGATCTAGAACATATCTAGAACATATCTAGAACATAACAAGAACAGAACTAGAACAGAACTGAATAGAACTGAACTAGAACTGAACTAGAACTGAACTAGAACTGAACTAGAACTGAACTAGAACTGAACTAGAACTGAACTAGAACTGAACTAGAACTGAACTAGAACTGAACTAGAACTGAACTAGAACTGGACTAGAACTGAACTAGAACTGAACTAGAACTGAACTAGAACTGATCTAGAACATATCTAGAACATATCTAGAACATAACAAGAACAGAACTAGAACAGAACTGAATAGAACTGAACTAGAACTGAACTAGATCAGAACCAGAACAGAACTAGAACAGAACTAGAACAGAACTAGAACAGAACTAGAACAGAACTAGAACAGAACTAGAACAGAACTAGAACAGAACTAGAACAGAACTAGAACAGAACTAGAACAGAACTAGACAGAACTAGAACAGAACTAGAACAGAACTTGAACAGAACTAGAACAGAACTAGAACAGAACTAGAACAGAACTAGCACAGAACTAGCACAGAACTAGAACGGAACTACAACAGAACAGAACTGAACTGAGCTAGAACAGAACTAGAATAGAACTGAACTGAACTAGAACAGAACTAGAACAGAACTAGAACAGAACCAGAACTAGAACAGAACTAGAACAGAACTAGAACAGAACTAGGACAGAACTAGAACAGAACTAGAACAGAGCTAGAACAGAACTAGAACAGAACTAGAACAGAACTAGAACAGAACTAGAACAGAACTAGAACAGAACTAGAACAGAACTAGAACAGAACTAGAACAAAACTAGAACAGAACTAGAATAGAACTAGAGCTGAACTAGAACAGAACTAGAATAGAACTAGAACTGAACTAGAACAGAACTAGAACAGAACTAGAACAGAACTAGAACAGAACTAGAACAGAACTAGAACAGAACTAGAACAGAACTAGAACAGAACTAGAACAGAACTAGAACAGAACTAGAACAGAACTAGAACAGAACTAGAACAGAACTATAACAAAACTAGAACAGAACTAGAACAGAACTAGAACAGAACAGAACTAGAACAGAACTAGAACAAAACTAGAACATAACTAGAACAGAACTATAACTGAACTAGAACAGAACAGAACTAGAACTGAACTACAACAGAACTAGAACTAGAACAGAACTAGAACAGAACTAGAACAGAACTAGAACAGAACTAGAACAGAACTAGAACAGAACTAGAACAGAACTAGAACAGAACTAGAACAGAACTAGAACAGAACTAGAACAGAACAGAACTAGAACAGAACTAGAACAGAACAGAACTAGAACAGAACTAGAACAGAACTAGAACAGAACTAGAACAGAACTAGAACAGAACTAGAACAGAACTATAACAGAACTATAACAGAACTAGAACAGAACTAGAACAGAACTAGAACAGAACTAGAACAGAACTAGAACAGAACTAGAACAGAACTAGAACAGAACAGAACTAGAACAGAGCTAGAACAGAACTAGAACAGAACTAGAACAGAACTAGAACAGAACTAGAACAGAACTAGAACAGAACTAGAACAGAATTAGAACAGAACTAGAACAGAACTAGAACAGAACTAGAACTAGAACTAGAACTAGAACAGAACTAGAACAGAACTAGAACAGAACTAGAACAGAACTAGAACTGAACTAGAACTGAACTAGAACTGAACTAGAACTGAACTAGAACTGAACTAGAACTGAACTAGAACTGAACTAGAACTGAACTAGAACTGAATTAGAACTGAACTAGAACTGAACTAGAACAGAACTAGAACTAAACTAGACTTAACTAGAACTGGTAATACTTATGTATCTCTGATTCTAAATTGTTGAAATAGTTTAATTTAAATAGTCCAGTTTTAGCTTAATTTGCAAACGATTATTCGAGAACTGAATTATTATTTCAGTTTTTTTTTTTTAATGTTTGTTTATTTGTTTTGGTCCCACCGTAAGTTTGGCAAATTAAGGTGTAGGTTTTTCAATATTTATTGTATTTTACTGATATCAGCATTTATTATATTTATGTTTATATATTTAACATTAGTTTACCATACATGACAATAAAATAATCAAGGTTATTTATTGTAAAACATTACATGAAAACTAGATATCTGACATAAAAGAAAAAAATCTCTTAAAAGCACCTAAACCTACTACAACTACTTGCCACTAGCCAGGTGTTTAACCCCCCGCCCTCTTAAGTGTTTCTATTCCGAGATTTCTATAACTAAATGTTAAAGTAATTAATGACCATAAATCATTTGGAAATATAACAAAAAAAAAACTAACAATTAAGACTGGTTTTCTGAAGAATAGAAAAAAATACTAAAAGTCACGATTAATTGTACGCTTAGTAAGCGTAATACCTAAATCGTTTAAAGTTTCTATATATATATTTTTTTCCTAAATAGATTTTTTGCATAATGAAACCGGTGTTTCAAATGTTTTAACAATTCTCACTAGACGTAATAGAGAATTTTGTTTATTATTTGCTATTAAATAATTTATAGCATAATTAATTTAAACAATTTATAATGTGAATACAACAATTAACAATTTCAACTTGTTTTTTTTTTTGTCTAGAGGAAAGTTTAGAGGAAGCTTACGGTTCTTAATAGACATCAAAATTATGTTAAAACGTTTGAGAGATTAATCTAGATTAAAATTAAATGTTTTGCAATTAATTTTTTAAAATATAAGTTTAATAAAGTTATAATAGATTTAAATGAAATTGAAAAAAATTTTGTAATTGATATCAATTTAATTTGAAATAAGTTTATTGACTTTCAATTATTTTTTTTCCATTTCTTTAGTAAATAATAAGTTAGTCGTTGATCACATTATATTCTCAGTTTCAAAATAAGTCGATATCTTGAACTTTTTTCGATACTATATACTATTGTGAATGCTTAGCCATCACAATTAGGGTTCTATAAATCGACTTTCGAATAATCGAACAATCGACTTTTTGTCGAAAAAAGTCGAAAAGTCGAAGTCGACTATTTTGTTCCAAAAAAGTCGATAACTCGACTATCGTCTATGAAAAAAGTCGAAAAGTCGACTTTGTAAATAAAAGTCGAAAAAAGTCGAAAAGTAAAAAAATCGGAAAGTAGAAAAAAGTTGAAAAGTGGAAAAAAGTCGACAAGTCGAAAAAAGTCGAAGAAAGTCGAAAAGTCGAAAAAAGTCGAAAAGTCGGAAAAAGTCGAAAAGTCGGAAAAAGTCGAAAAGTCGAAAAGAGTCGAAAATTTTAAAAAAGTGGAAAAAAGTAAAAAAACAGTCGAAAATAGTCGAAAAAAAAGTCGAAATAAATCGAAAATAGTCAAAAAGTCGTAAAAAATCAAAAAGTCGAAAAGTCGGAAAAAGTCGAAAAGTCGGAAAAAGTCGAAAAGTCGGAAAAAGTCGAAAAAGTCGAAAAGTCAAAAAAAGTCGAAAAAAGTCGAAAAGTCGGAAAAAGTCGAAAAGTCGGAAAAAGTCGAAAAGTCGACCATTTATAAAATACTAAAAGTCGAAAAGTCTAAAAGTCGACTTTTAAATAAATGAAAAAGGTCGAAAAGTCGAAAAATCGACTTTTCATAAAATGGAAAAAGTCGAAAGGTCGAAAAGTCGACTTTTAACTAAATGCAAAAAGTCGAAAAGTCGACTTTTCGTTTCAACTATAGAACCCTAATCACAATAGTAAAGTTTTTTATACGAAATTTTTAGCATATCGTGTCATAAGTTTGGGATTATAATGACACTTGTTATCAAATCGTTTCACTTTAACCTTATTTTCCTTAATAACATTTAACAATTTATCATCTTCTCTTATTAACCTTGTCATTATAAAGATTAATTAGTCATCAAAATTATTTAAATTTTAAAAAAAACTAATTTCAAATTCAACTAACACCAGTTGCTAAAGACGCAAAATCTATAAAACTTTTTATCTTCTACAAAAGTTATAGTTAAAAATCAGACAAATTAATTTTGTCAAAAAAACAAACAAAAAACTAGTAAATCACGAGATTTTTTTTAATATAATTTTATTGCTATTTTAAGAAGATCCCACACTAACCAAAAAATTAACATAAAACTTGTTCCCAGCTTGACAGCAAAGCAAAAAAGCTTTAGATTTTGGCTTAAAGGTTGCTTGCAACTAATAACTTGTGTAACAAGTTATTAATTTTAATTAATAATAAATTAGGTAAAACTTGCAGACTTTTGGTTTTTTTGGGCAATTGGTTTACACACGTTTTTTAAAAAATAAAAAAAAAAAAAAACAAATAAATAAATATTGGTTTTATATATTTTGAAATTCTGAAACACTGATCTCAATAAAACTGGTACATTTTAGTACAGATTTATTTCACTATGTAGAACTGATTTTTTTTTGATAAATGATTAAATGAAAAACTAGAACAGAACTAGAGGAGAACTAGAATAGAACTGAGCTAGAACAGAACTAGAACTGAACTACAGCTGAACTTCAAATGAACTACAACTATACCACTGCTGAACTGCAACTAAACTACAACTGAACAAGGACAAAACTACAACTGATATACATACAACTGAACAACAGCTGAACTACAACTGATCTACTACTGAATTACAACTGGAATACCACTTAACTAGAACCAAAATACAACTGATCTAAAACTGAACTAGAACTGAATTAGATCTGAACTACAACAGAACTATCACTGATCTACAGCTGAACTTCAAATGAACTACAACTGATTCCCAGCTGAACTACTACTAAACTACAACTAAACAAGGACAAAACTATAACTGATCTACAAATGAACAACAGCTGAACCAAATCTACAACTGAACTAGAACAGCAAAACTATAACTGAAAGAGAAGTGAACTACAAGTGAACAACAGCTGAACTGCAACTGTTCTACATATATAACTGGAATACAACTGAACTAGAACTGAACTAGAACTGAACTAGAACTGAACTAGAACTAAACTAGAACTGAACTAGAACTGAACTAGAACTGAACTAGAACTGAACTAGAACTTAACTAGAACTGAACTAGAACTGAACTAGAACTGAACTAGAACTGAACTAGAACTGAACTAGAACTGAACTAGAACTGAACTAGAACTGAACTGGAACTGAACTAGAACTGAACTAGAACTGAACTAGAACTGAACTAGAACTGAACTAGAACTGAACTAGAACTGAACTAGAACTGAACTAGAACTGAACTAGAACTGAACTAGAACTGAACTAGAACTGAACTAGAACTAACCTAGAACTAGAACTGAACTAGAACTGAAATAGTACTGAACTAGAACTGAACTAGAACTGAACTAGAACTGAACTAGAACTGAACTAGAACTGAACTAGAACTGAACTAGAACTGAACTAGAACTGAACTAGAACTGAACTAGAACTGAACTAGAACTGAACTAGAACTGAACTGAACTAGAACTGAACTAGAACTGAACTAGAACTGAACTAGAACTGAACTAGAACTAGAACTGAACTAGAACTAGAACTGAACTGAACTAGAACTGAACTAGAACTGAACTAGAACTGAACTAGAACTGAACTAGAGCTGAACTAGAACTGAACTAGAACTGAACTAGAACTGAACTAGAACTGAACTAGAACTGAACTAGAACTGAACTAGAACTGAACTAGAACTGAACTAGAACTGAACTAGAACTGAACTAGAACTGAACTAGAACTGAACTAGAACTGAACTAGAACTGAACTAGAACTGAACTAGAACTGAACTAGAACTGAACTAGAACTGAACTAGAACTGATCTAGAACCAAAACAAGATCTGAATTAAAACTATACTGGAACTGAAAATTAGCCAAACCATGACTATACTAGGAATGAACTAGAACTAAAATCAATTTCAAATTTTTGATATGAGTATTTTTTAAATTGAGTTTATTATTCAAAACTTGTCAAATAAAAAGTTTAAATTTTAACCCAAGAACATATAAACATCATTAATTCTTTAAAATAAATAAATAATTTAATTCTGTTAAACTAGTTTTCAAAACTTTAATGGATTTGAATGGTAGGATTAATTTTTTAAGGTTTATATATTTATTTTTTTTTTTGCGCTTTTTCCCTTGAAATTTTTACACACAGTTTCTTTTTTATTTGTTTTTTTATAAAATAGAATAAATTAAATGAAATGCGTACAAAAATAAATATTTAAATATTTAATAGTTTTCCGCATGGTTAAATACAAAAAAAAGAGTTCTTTAAATTTCAAGGAATCTTTGTTTCAAAACAATAATTATTTATTAATAAATTACAATTAACAAGTTTTTTTTTTCTAAACCCCCCAAATTAACAAAACAACAAATGAATTGAATTTTAATTTAAATACTAAACTTTAACGTCAAACTTCAGTGCACAACAAAATAACACTATAATTAATCAAAATTTATTTAAATTTTAAACACTTTATTAGTTAATTATACATTATATTTTGGATTTATTCTCAGAACTTATTAAGTTTTTTTTTTTTTTTTTTTGTTTTAATTATATAAATGTCTTTTAGTTTTTTGTTTACCTTGTTTTTTTTAAACAAACTTTGGACACCACTTAAATTAAACTAAATTTGTCTTTTAGTTTGAGCATTTATTTATACAAAATTCTCAATATTTTACTAAAATTTATAACATTTAGACTATGATTGTATGTTTTCTGTTTTTTTTATAAATAAATAAAGCTTTTTGTTGTTAAGTTTTTAAACAAAAACCGGCTGTTAAAAAAGCTTTTATAGTTTGTTTGGTGATTTTAAAACTTTTACGTTTAAAGCCTATTGAATACAGTGGGTTTAAAGTGAGAAATGATGAATAAAAAATAATAAATAAATTTATTTTTAATACCTCAGAACTCGAAATAATCGAAAATAGAACTAGAACTGCATTAAAACGGAACTAGATCTGAACTGAATTACAACAGAATTAGAACAGAACTAGAACAGAACTAGAACAAAACTAGAACAGAACTAGAACAGAACTAGAACAGAACTAGAACAGAATTAGAACAGAACTAGAACAGAACTAGAACAGAAATAGAACAGAACTAGAACAGAACTAGAACAGAACTAGAACTGAACTAGAACTGAACTAGAACTGAACTAGAATAGAACTAGAACAGAACTAGAACAGAACAGAACAGAACAGAACAGAACTAGAACAGAACAGAATTAGAACAGAATAGAACAGAACAGAAATAGAACAGAACTAGAACAGAACTAGAACAGAACTAGAACAGAACTAGAACAGAACTAGAACAGAACTAGAACAGAACTAGAACAGAACTAGAACAGAACTAGAACAAAACTAGAACAGAACCAGAACAGAACTAGAACAGAACTAGAACAGAACTAGAACAGAACTAGAACTAACAGAACTAGAACAGAACTAGAACAGAACTAGAACAGAACTAGAACAGAACTAGAACAGAACTAGAACAGAACTAGAACAGAACTAGAACAGAACTAGAACAGAACTAGAACAGAACTAGAACAGAACTAGAACAGAACTAGAACAGAACTAGAACAGAACTAGAACAGAACTAGAACAGAACTAGAACAGAACTAGAACAGAACTAGAACAGAACTAGAACAGAACTAGAACAGAACTAGAACAGAACTAGAACAGAACTAGAACAGAACTAGAACAGAACTACAGAACTAGAACAGAACTAGAACAGAACTAGAACAGAACTAGAACTAGAACAGAACTAGAACAGAACTAGAACAGAACTAGAACAGAACTAGAACAGAACTAGAACAGAACTAGAACAGAACTAGAACAGAACTAGAACAGAACTAGAACAGAACTAGAACAGAACTAGAACAGAACTAGAAGAACTAGAACAGAACTAGAACAGAACTAGAACAGAACTAGAACAGAACTAAGAGAACAGAACTAGAACAGAACTAGAACAGAACTAGAACAGAACTAGAACAGAACTAGAACAGAAAACTAACTAGACAGAAATAGAACAGAACTAGAACAGAAATAGAACAGAACTAGAACAGAACTAGAACAAACTAGAACAGAACTAGAACAGAACTAGAATAGAACTAGAACAGAACTAGAACAGAACTAGAACAGAACTAGAACAGAACTAGAACAGAACTAGAACAGAACTAAACAGAACTAGAACAGAACTAGAACAGAACTAGAACAGAACTAGAACAGAACTAGAACTAGAACAGAACTAGAACAGAACTAGAACAGAACTAGAACAGAACTAGAACAGAACTAGAACAGAACTAGAACAGAGCTAGAACAGAACTAGAACAGAACTGAACAACTAGAACAGAACTAGAACAAACTAGAACAGAACTAGAACAACTAGAACAGAACTAGAACAGAACTAGAACAGAACTAGAACAGAACTAGAACAGAACTAGAACAGAACTAGAACAGAACTACAACAGAACTAGAACAGAACTAGAACAGAACAGAACAGAACTAGAACAGAACTAGAACAGAACTAGAACAGACCTAGAACAGAACTAGAACAGAACTAGAACAGAACTAAACAGAACTAGAACAGAACTAGAACAGAACTAGAACAGAACTAGAACAGAACTAGAACAGAACTAGAACAGAACTAGAACAAACTAGAACAGAACTAGAACAGAACTAGAACAAACTAGAACAGAACTAGAACAAACTAGAACAGAACTAGAACAGAACTAGAACAGAACTAGAACAGAGCTAGAACAGAACTAGAACAGAACTAGAACAGAACTAGAACAGAACTAGAAAAACTAGAACAGAACTAGAACAGAACTAGAACAGAACTAGAACAGAACTAGAACAGAACTAGAACAGAACTAGAACAGAACTAGAACAGAACTAGAACAGAACTAGAACAGAACTAGAATAGAATAGAACTAGAGAACTAGAATAGAACTAGAACAGAACTAGACAGACTATAACAGAACTAGAACAGAACTAGAACAGAACTAGAACAGAACTAGAACAGAACTAGAACAGAACTAGAACAGAACTAGAACAGAACTAGAACAGAACTAGAACAGAACTAGAACAGAACTAGAACAGAACTAGAACAGAACTAGAACAGAACTAGAACAGAACTAGAACAGAACTAGAACAGAACTAGACAGAACTAGAACAGAACTAGAACAGAACTAGAACAGAACTAGAACAGAACTAGAACAGAACTAGAACAGAACTAGAACAGAACTAGAACAGAACTAGAACAGAACTAGAACAGAACTAGAACAGAACTAGAACAGAACTAGAACAGAACTAGAACAGAACTAGAACAGAACTAGAACAGAACTAGAACAGAAATAGAACAGAACTAGAACAGAAATAGAACAGAACTAGAACAGAACTAGAACAGAACTAGAACAGAACTAGAACAGAACTAGAACAGAACTAGAACAGAACTAGAACAGAACTAGAACAGAACTAGAATAGAACTAGAACACTAGAACAGAACTAGAACAGAACTAGACTAGAACAGAACTAGAACAGAACTAGAACAGAACTAAAACAGAACTAGAACAGAACTAGAACAGAACTAGAACAGAACTAGAACAGAACTGAACAAAACTAGAACAGAACTAGAACAAACTAGAACAGAACTAGAACAGAACTAGAACAGAACTAGAACAGAACTAGAACAGAACTAGACAAACTAGAACAGAACTAGAACAGAACTAGAACAGAACTAGAACAGAACTAGAACAGAACTAGAACAGAACTAGAACAGACTAGAACAGAACTAGAACAGAACTAAACAGAACTAGAACAGAACTAGAACAGAACTAGAACAGAACTAGAACAGAACTAGAACAGAACTAGAACAGAACTAGAACAGAACTAGAACAGAACTAGAACAAAACTAGAACAGAACTAGAACAGAACTAGAACAGAACTAGAACAGAGCTAGAACAGAACTAGAACAGAACTAGAACAGAACTAGAACAGAACTAGAAGAAAACTAGAAGAAAACTAGAACAGAACTAGAACAGAACTAGAACAGAACTAGAACAGAACTAGAACAGAACTAGAACAGAACTAGAACAGAACTAGAACAGAACTAGAACAGAACTAGAACAGAACTAGAACAGAACTAGAACAGAACTAAATAGAACTAGAATAGAACTAGAACAGAACTAGAGAACAGAACTAGAACAGAACTAGAACAGAACTAGAACAGAACTAGAACAGAACTAGAACAGAACTAGAACAGAACTAGAACAGAACTAGAACAGAACTAGAATAGAACTAGAACAGAACTAGAACAGAACAGAACAAGAACAGAACTAGAAAAGAACTAGAACATACTAGACAAACTAAACAGAAGTAGAACAGAACTAGAACAGAACTAGAACAGAACTAGAACAGAACTAGAACAGAACTAGAACAGAACTAGAACAGAACTAGAACAGAACTAGAACAGAACTAGAACAGAACAGAACTAGAACAGAACTAGAACAGAACAGAATTAGAACAGAACAGAACAGAATAGAATAGAATAGAATAGAATATATATAGAATAGAATAGAATAGAATAAAAGAATAGATAGAATAGAATAGAATAGAATATAATAGAAT